>NW_009597544.1:5364-20986 GCF_000690535.1 Cariama cristata | reverse complement strand
TCCTGCTCTTTAAGAGACCTGGCAGCTTTTAGAAGTTGAGTCTCCTTTAACATGCCTTGCAAGTACAGCTGAGATGCATTGGCCTAAATTACTTCTGTTTCAAAAGGCAGGTGGGCCTCCACTTTTTAGAGTGGGAGGAATTGTGTTGTGGCTGGAGGGTTTGGTTCCTTTCTTTTGAAGGCTGACAAAAAAAATATTTTTTTTTAAAAAATAATTATCTGTAACAGGATATTATTTTTTTTTAAATTACTTTAATGCTTAGAGGAAATATAAACCAAAACTTTTTGGAAGAAGACAACACAGGTAAGTCCTCTGGGAGCTTTTCACCCCTGCATTGGTGGGGTTTTGGGACCAGGCAAAAGCTGTCCTTTACACAGGAAGACCTTAAAATACTATGATAATATGTCCATATTTTTCTGGTTTTGGTAGCTGAAAACTTCTTAAATCCAAAGCTAATTATCCCCAAGGGACACTGTAATTGCCAGCCAGACTTAGTGTCTCAAGACCTTACCTAATCCTGGCTTTTATACATAGGTGTATTAATTTGCAGTGAAAAAGTTTGTTGGGCAATTGGAATTGGGGGGAAGATGCTGATGTTCCAGATAAAAACCTTTGGATGCTGTTTTATCTGGGATTTTGTTGGGACACTGGGTTTTTCTGTGCCTTGCCTTCCTGAGCTGTGCCCCATTCTGACTACTGTGACAGGAGGTGGGTCCCTCTGTTAGAGCCTGTGATACGATGTGGGTGGCACGTCCCTTCCTTCCCAGTTTGTTTTTCATCCTGATGTAATGGCAGCAGGCTAACCTCCAAGTGAGGTGCTCTCCACTAGCAGGTTTTGGCCAAAGATCTCTGCACGTTTTTCTGGCAAAGTCTTTTCAGGGCAGTCTCTGGTTTGCTTTCTGTAGTGGACCTGCCTCAGGGATTATATGGAACATCAGTGTAATTACATGATGTACAGAGGATGGTGGTTTTTTTTTTCTTTTTGCCTAAGTCACTCATGGAACAGGAAATCATATATATTATCTCTGGAAGAGACCATAAAATGACATAGCAGAACGTTTTGTGTAACTCAAAGGAATTTCACTCCAGCATTTCTGCATCAAACCCAGCAACTACAGGGTATCTTCCAGTCCTTGTGTTGGCAGAGATCACTTGCAAGCTACACCCTTGTCTCTGCAGCTTCCCTTTGTAGAGGAGGTAGATGGAGGATGTTGTGAATTTGCCCTCCACCTAGGGAGGGCTGGCCAAGTACCCTCCAAAACTGCTTTTGGGGTGGCACCAGCCAGCTCTACATCCCTTGGCTTAGGGAGGGATGTAGGAGACTTCTGCTGCAGGAGAGCTCTGGCTGGCTTTTGGGGGAAGGCAGCAATGTCTTCCTGAGTCTTAGTCTCCTGGCTGATTTTGTCTAGAAGATCTGTCTGGTCTAATGACACAAGTTGTGGGAGGCCAGGTTTTGTTCACTGTCTCCTGCTGCTATTTTCAGAATGTGATTTTTCTGTCGTGGTTGGCTGGGTGTGGAGGGAGTGTTGCTATGCTTTAGGGAACACTGCAATTAGATTCATTCAAAACAATCATGATTAATAATTATGGCTGGTTTGTTACTAAAAAGGGAAAAGGTAGAAATAAATAATAAACCATGGTTACTTTGAAGGCAATCTCTGTCTCTCTCTGTCTCTCTGAAGAGCTTTGAACAGACCTAGGAGCATTTGGGCTCTCCTTGGGGACAGCAAAGCCCTCATCTCCATACGTGGCAGCGAGCCTTGCTCCAGTGTAAGTAATCTGATGAGTTCTCTGACAGAAGAACTGCATTTACCAGTTGGTGACTCTTGTTTGGTAAATCCCAGATAACTGCAGCAGCTGGGCAAATCTCAACTGTGTTCCAAATAATTAGCAAAAGTATTTGAATCAATAATGGCAGGGAAACCACTGAAACAGCTTTCCTGAAACAAATCAGTGAATAAACACTGAAAATTTTCAGTCCAAGTGAAATCTGTTTACCGAGGGTAGCTCCCTTCTCCCTGTGAGTACATGGCCTCAGGCCTGTGATGTCTAACAGAAGCTGTTACTACCTGAAATCGCGCTTCATTATCCCATTAGAAGCTGAACCGGAGAAGTGTCACGCTAGCTGCTGGCCCCATTTGCTAGTCTCTTGCTGCTCCTGACATTGCTGTCGGGGCATGTCTTCGTGTCGGGAAACAGTGCCGACCTGGGAAGCAGCTGCCTTACGCTGCTGCATTGCTGCAGAGCCGCAGACGGGCTGGGGTAAGCAATGGTGGTGAGAGTGGGTACGTGGCACCGAAGGGTGAGCGTGTGTCCTGGGAGGGCAGGGCGCTGCTGGTTGCTCAGTGGAAGAAAAACATCTGTTTTTCTTCAAGTTTCTGCAGAAATGGTCCATACTGTGCGGTGAGGGCCTGGCAGCCTTGCCAGGTGCCTTGGTGCTGGCAGGATGCCTTCACTGTGAAGGGGCAGGCTGCACTGTCCTTGTGGCAGCAGCTCTGCAGGGTGTCTTTGGAGCTTTTTGAAACTCTTGGCATTTGTTTATAGACACACGTATATATTCAGTTAACTTTTGACTTTGTTTCACAGGAACTGGAAAAAAAAACGAAACATTTCAGTTGGCCCAAGCATATATGAAAACGTCTTTAAATTAAATCATCTCTTAAAGTAATGAGTTCTTATATCCTGTAATCAAAACAGAAGGTCATCTTCTCTTTGCTTAATTTCTCTGGAGAGGGTAACTCATGTTTCTGAGTTTACTAAGGAACTTGCTTCCACGCTCCCAAAGGAGTAATTCATCAACCCTTGATACAAATTTTGTACTTAAATGGTCTCTTGATCAGTAATTGGACTATAAAGTGAGTGTGCTGGTTTTGTACATAAAGGTGTCCTCTTCATCTAACCTCACTATTAAGTTGTCATGAGGCTTGTATGTGGCCACAAAACATCTACCTCGAAAGGGTTTTGTAACATGTAAATGTCTGATTTTAAGCAAATCAAAAACTTGGGGACCACAAAAGATGTGGTTAAAATGCTTTCAGTCATCCATTTCTTCTCTGAAATTTTGAAATTAATATTTTGGAGTGCTTATTAAAAGAAGTAGCTTTCAATAGTCCTGCACTTTTGTGTGTACAAATTGGAGGCATAAGGGCGTTTTCTTCTGAAAGGACAATGAAAAACCAATGTCAGTCCCTGAGTTTGGGGATACTGACAATGATCCTGAGTAGAAATGTTTGTATTTTCTTAATCTCACTAATACAGAAGTGTTTCATAGAATCTGTCACTCAAGGTAAAATTCTTCCTCTAACAGCTGAGGTCTTGTACCAGGCTAATGTGTCTTGGTTTTAGATTAAAAACAGCCATGTTACTGTGGTTTTTTTCTCCCCTTTTGATCATCTGTTGTTGAGATTTATTGCCTGCCATTTATAGCAGTTGCAACTTGCAATTAAGGCTTCTATTTTGAATACCTAATGCATAAGCAGGAATTACCGTAACTTAGTATTTGGGTATGTCTTTCAAACCATAGCAGAAAAAGAAAATGTTTTACATGTGAGGTAAAAGCATTTAAAGCTAGAGAAAGTTTATAGTGACTTAATGTTGTATGAATAAACTGTAATTTTATTAAGTACTTTCCCATCAGTTTGAAGAGCTTCCCTGCATAAAGTCTGTCTGATGCCATCTATAGGGCTGACTTTTTTTTTTTAGCAGAATTGCAAGTATGTTGAGCATTTACAGCAAGAAAAGCTTAACATTTGCATGATTAACTCTTCATTACCTAACACCTCCTGTTTTTCAGATGCTTAGCTGGCTTTGTGCAATAGAGACTGATTGGGCATTCATCTCCGGTCTGGAGTGAGTACTGGAGCACCTGATCTGTGCATCCCTGAGCTGTATCCCCTGGGAGGACAACTTACCCAGCCTGTGCACTGGTCCCCAGGGCCCCCCAGGAGGGGCAGGCAGTTGGCAGGGCTTTCCTGGTGTCTACCTACTGGGAAGTTTGTGTTTTGGGGCAGTGTCTGACTGCTGCACGTGTGATGAACCTCAGCTCTGTGTCTGCTGTGTACTTGGTCTTATGGCAAGGAAGGGGTTGTGGGGACCTCAGAGGTTAGCTAAGGTGGCCAACAGCATGGGAAATTAGGGTGCTACTGGGCTAGACCTTTAATCGTGCTGAAGGGCTGACAGATTGAAGGATGGGCGGGAGAAAGGCTCTCTTCCCTTTGGCTGGGCTAGTGGAGTGTTAACTGACGGTCATCCAGAGAACCAAGGCTCTTACAGCCCAGTCTAGTTATTAGTGTCGTATAAAGGAAGGAGATAATGAAAAGAAAGAAATGGTCTTGTCCCCCTGAACGCCTTTCAGATTAAATCACTGTTTGTTGGCTAACAGGAAAGCTGAAAAGTCTGTTCCACCAGAGATGGGGGAGTGAAATGAAAGCCCATGTGTATTTTTAGCATCCCTCGTAATCATGTCACCTTTTGAAATGAAAGCATCAGTGCATTGGAGCAGAGAAACTGGGGAGAGGACATGTTCTACCAAGAGAAATGTCATGCTCAGAGTGGATTGACTGACTCACACTTTGACGGAGTGATATTAGCGCTGGCCAGGGCAGTCCCATCTCCTCCCTGCTGCAGGCTTCCTCACAGCTCCTTAGTTTTATTTGCCTTCCTCCCTCATGCATCTCTGCTGGTTGTCTCCTTGTGCATATCTTCTGAGGTGATTCTACCCTCCAAACTATATCCAGCTGGAATAAAACCCAGCACATGCAAGATGCTTTGGGATGCCCACCCAGAGGATAGGCAGTCCTGGCAAGGTGACGTTGTATACCTTAATGGAAGCTATTTAGCGATGCCTTTTTCTTTTATCTTTTTGCCTGAGAAGAAAGCAGATCTAACACAAGGAAGAGAGGAGGGCATCTGTTCAACAATGAGTGTTTGTTTATTTGCTGTTCACCTCTGAAATGCCAGTGAGCATTTGTGCTGTCTAGTTTGAACTGACTATTGGCCTTGGAGAAATTACTGATGCTGCTCTTGAAAGAAACTGTCCCTTACTTTACAAGAAGGTAGAAAAGGCTTGTCACAGTCTCCCTCTGTAATCATGGATAGATCATGTCATTGCTCTCCTACATCTGGGAAAAGGGAATAATTCCCTGATGTTCCTACCCTTTGCCTAGCCTTCACAGGCTGGTAAGAAGGCAAAAACTAGTTTTTCTGCATTTAGACAGTACCCAGAAGAATGATCCTCTGCAGTGGGTGAAGTCCTTTCTGCCTTTGGCTCAAACAGTTGGAGGTCACTTGTAGCTGTTCGCCCTGTGCCCCCAGCTCTGCTCTGGCAGGGGCATGTGGGCAGCAGCTGTGGGAACTGGAGGAGTGGTTTGCACTGTTTTTTCAGCACATTATTCAGTGCCGAGTGGGATGTTTTCACCCTTGGAAGGTACAGAAGCAGGAAGGATACAACTGCTTGAGGAGAGTTGACCGTTGCATGCCAGGCCATTCACTGCAGCTCTCTGTGCCTTGGTGAAGGTGCCATCCGTGGCTTGGGTGACTTCCTTACTGAATGAAGTGGCTGTGCAATTAGTGCTGTTACCCTTTAAACGAGTCCTGTCATCCCAGAGACGCCTTTATATGCCTGAGTGGCGGACAACCCCCACCTCTTTCCCATTCCTCCCTCTGCTTCTTCCCTTGAGCACTATATTAAATCCATTCTCCATTGTACTGCCACCCCCAGAAATGGTGTCTCTTCAGTGTGATCTCATGTTTACACGACTTCTTGCTGCATGACAGTCACCCGTAAGATTAATTAAGCCACAGTGCTGGCTTTCTCCTCTTTCTTGTGTATTTTCACTTGATACACAGCTTCGTGACTTGACTAAAGGCAGAAATGGAAAACTTCAGGCTGAGAGCATGGGGTGTTCCTGAGAGCAGCAAGCCCACAAGCAGAGCAAGCAAACACCAGTGGAGGGACCTGACCTGGGCTGGAAGGCAGCCTGGTCCTGCAGCCACTCTGCTGCCCTTGGAGCTCCTGAGACAAGAAGTGAGCTCTGCCCCTGTCTCCCACGGCAAGGGGATGCCCCTTCCATACACGGGGGGTGTGCAGGTTCAGAGGTAGCCACAGGCCAATGTTGGTTTGTTTGGGTTTTTTTTGCCTCATCAGAGATGATAAAATTTTTCAAACAGTAAATGTGGCTTTAAGAGATTCCCCCCACCCCAGGCAACAGACCCATCAAAGGGCTCAGTGTAGATCTCTCCCCCTGCCTCCACTTCTTTTTTTCATCCTACCTGGCTGTTAATGATGATGATTTCTATTTGCACAGCACTCACCTAAGGATCTCCAGATATTTTTCTAAAGGTGGATATCTATTTTAACCTAATTTTATAGACGGTGAAACTAAGAAGTAGATGGGTTTGTGCAACAAACTCCTTGCAGCACAGCTGAGCCGGGGTGAGAAGAGGTGAGCTGGCTGGCTGCTGGAGCCGTGCTGGCAGATGGGGAGGTGCAGAGTTGCTGGGGAGGCTTTAGGGCTGCCCGCTGCAGGGTGTGGATGGGGCCTGGCAGCCCTCCTCAGCCTGCATCTGTCCTTCCATCTACCCTTCTTCTAGTAAAAGTGGGTTATTCTCATCCAGAGTTGCTGTCTTGGTGAATTTGGGGCATGGCTTTGTCATCTGCTTGTGTGCACACCGGTATGGTACCTTGCTAGCGCATCCCCAATGTCACCCGAGCAAGGCTTCTCCAGCTCCCCAGCGAGTCTTGGCCGAGTTAGGGAGCAGCCCTGTGTACACCTAAGCATTTGCTTTAGGGACTTACCCATCAGTTAAAGCGGAATTACATGCTTAACTTACTAAATTACTCTAGGCTTCACTTAAGTATATAATTAAGAATTATGTACTCGAAGATAACCATTTGTAGGTCTGGGGCTTGCTGTCCTGCTTCCATTTCCCTAACAACACAGGCAAATTACTTGTGCTCTTGTCTTGTTCTGCCTGGGTAATGTTTCCAGCTGCTGGGATTAGAGGGTAACAGGGATGGGAGAGACGGAGCATACAGACCTCATTGCTGTGGGAAGCCATCTCAAAACATGGGAGCATTTCAGAGGTCCAAATATAGCTAGAGAAGTTTTTTAAACGTTGCACAGGGCCAAATCCTGGCTGACCACCAACTCCAAGCCTTTCTTCAAAGGATCTTTCCCTCAGAGGGTGAGGTTTTCCTCAGCTCAGATGCTGGCAGGGCTGTGTCCCAAAATTGCTGCCTGGCCAAGGACTGCTTGGTGTTTAGCAAGCTCAGCTTTGCAGACTGAAGCCCTCATGTACCTTCCCTGCCAGTGTTTTCTCCAAATTGCTATCAGTGTCCCGGGGGACAGCAGTGGGGCAATGCAAGCTGCCCCTCACTTATGGTTAGACCAGTATTGAAGGCTACGAACGAAGAGGACTGACTGGCCACTGTGACCACAGCCTTCCACTGGAGACAGCAATCTGCAGATTGAGGCTAGGAAGATCATGTTGCTCAGGTACCCAGACTGCGGCAGGCAGGGAGCTCCTGCCCAGGAACAGGTCTGAACCGATAACGGCCGCAGGCGATGCCCCGTGTCCATCAGCTCCTAGATGTTGATGTCTCCCAAACAGTGCTTTTCAGAAGGAGAGGTCCCCTAGTCCCCATGTGATTTTTGGCAAGCTTTGGTTACAGCATGAAAGCAGCTGGAAGAAAGATGTATTGCCTCCTAAGGAGAGGAGTGCTGTGTAACTTGCACACTGGGGATGCCCACCGTTGTCCTTTCTTGTCACCCCTCTTGTCTTCCTCATTATGTCTACATGGCCTGTATTTGTAAAGATGGGGAATGCAGGTTAAGGAGCTAAAACCCATTTGGTGTTTGTGTGATTTTATTTTTTTTTTTAAATACAAGAGGCAGGTTTGGGGGCAGTTTATCCTTTTCTTCTAATGATTTGCACTTTTCAGGCCCAGTTTGCCAAAGCTCAGAGAAGGTCTGCTTTCCACACCCCCCCACACACCCCCCGCAATAGGTCTGTTTGCTCTGAGGTCCTTTCTTCCTTGCCCAGACTCGGCCTGACCCTTGGTGGTACCTCTTGCACCACCATCTCCCACTTGGGGCTCAGCGTGGTGCTGTTGCAGGTGGGATGTGGTGGTAGGCCAGAACCACTGCATGGACCCACTCCTGTGGGCAGCTCTTCCTCTGCCCGCACTGCAGGGACAGAAGGATGTGCAGCTACCCGAGCAGATCTGTAAGAGGTGGTATCTTGTGCGTGTGCTGTGCAAACAAATAGCAGGGGTTGTTCAAGAGTCCTCTCTTCTCATGTCAGCATCGTCACAAAATCTTGGAAGAGAGCTGTGCCTCCTCCAGGCTGTCTTCTTGCACAAGCCATGCCATCTAAACACATTGAGTAATCCCTGCCTCAGGCCCAGAACTTCTGCTTGAAATAGACCAGATCAGTTAAAAATATTACATATTAATTTTAAAATCTTAAGTTACTGAAAGCTAGCCGTGTTCCAGAACACATTGTACCAGTGATTGGGTGCTCCCACAACTCAACATTCGGGGCCTGGCTCTATCCGGTTCTTGGCTCCTGCCAAACTTCATTTGTCTCTGCAGGTACTTCCAGGCCTGAGATGCCATGGTGTCCTAAGAGCCTTCTCCAAGTCAAGTCCAGTGATGGTGATTCCCATCTATCTGCAGAAACATATCCCTCAGTGCTATTCAGATATTGCCTTCTTCAGCTCCCGTCCTAAAGCGGGTGGCATGGTTATGGCTGATGAAATCTTTGCTGTGCTCCTCCAGACCCTTTCATTTCCATGGTGGATGGGGTGACTCTGGGTGGTTTGTGTGGCTTTACAAAGGTTTTCTTTGATCCTTGGGAGAAGATGAACTGTATCATGGCTGGTACATACCCTTGCTTTCTGCAGCAATGAGCTGTTCACCATTTATTTTCTCTCGTAAAGCGTGAACCAGCTTGGAATAATTTAATGGTGTCACCTATAGTATGTCTAGTATTTTAGGAGAACTGAACCACGTCTCTGAAAAGACACCTTTGGAGCAGGTGCTCACTCCAGCCTGCACTGGAATGGAAGATCCCTGGCTCACAAAATGAGCGCTACCTTCAGTGCCCTTGGACTAATCTGGTGCTCACAGTAAACCTAAAAATGCTGTTTCCACTATTCAAACAGAGGATTGCCTGCCCACACTGAGTAATTTCCACTCTTTTTTCCACTCCAGGGAGCCCAGTGACAGCCTTTGTGTCGCTTCAGTATTATTCTTCAATTCATCCCGTGCATTCAGTTCAGTTTTCCACACTTTTTAGCAGCTCTGTTGTTTGATCAGAGGTTCATCACACATCTCCTTCCTGCATAACTTCTCTCTGGAACAAGCCAGGGAAAGGCAGGGGGGTGTGTGTCTTTGAGAGAGAAGCAGCTCTTTCCAAATTCCTGCCCATCATGCAGTTGTTCGGCAGCTGAACCCTCTCCCTTAGTCATTTGGGTAGTTTTTTTTTTCAGAGGTGGCTCCTTGTCTCTGATCTTCTGATAGCAAATGTCTCCTTTCATGTCCTACATCAAGGCTGCTGCTTTGGCCTCCTGTCCCATTTGCTCCTCTCTTTAATGCTGTGCCAAATGTATTAATGTCAGGACCCCTTGGTGTTACTCCAAATGTAAAACCCTTCCTTTGCCCTCCTGGCCAGGGCTTCACTGGGCCAGCTCCTTCCTGGTCCTGTCTGTGTGCCCTGGTGGTGGCACCATCCAAACCATGGCCTGTGTATTGTCCTACTGACTGTGCTCAGGGATCCAGAGGGCTGGACTGACTTCTGGCCCAGCTGGCTCTGCTGTGTCCATCTCTAAATGCATTCTGCTGCCTGCTACTGAGAGATGCCCATGGTCCAAGCCTGGTATTTGGGATCAGGAGGAGAAGAAAGGGGTGCCCATGGAGTAAAAAAAAAAAATAAAAAAAAAATCTATGTGCAGGTATGGGTGTGTTACCAGAGCCTGGCGATGAAGGACCTGCTGCTGACCACGGTGCCCAGCTCCTTTGGGAGCACACACCACCTCCTCCTCCTCCAGGCTTTGTGGGGTTCTGGTCTGCTGCCTTCAATTCACCTGCTCATATGTAAGCTTTACCCTCCGTCTAGATATACTGCAAACCCACTGATAATCTAGAGCAGGCTGACAGGGAGAGAGACAGGCTATAAAGGCAATGGAGGAGAGTGGGGGAAGGTGCACGATATTTGACAGGTGATGACAATTAGGGATTTTCTTCCTATTTATCCTAACATAGCTGCATGCAAGCCAGTTGGACTGCACCGTGTGTGCTGTGGTCTAACTGAATTTTGCTGCGGCGTTAGTATGAACGTTGCCAGGTTGCAATACAGAGGGAGAGGCTCCTCATCATCCACACCTCGAGTGCAGATGAGGGGTTTATCCAATCCGACTGACTCCCTGCGACACACCGCTGGTGCCCAAGTTAATAAGGCAAGGGAGGATCCGGTCACCCCGCATTACTGACAGCCCCCCTGGGCAGCCAGAGTACTGCGCGGCGTGACAGCTCTCGCTGGCTCCGGCTTAGCTGGTGATGAGTCACCTTGAGCGTCTGACTTCTTGATAAATCCTGGAAAAATCAGGGCAGTTAAATGTCAGCCAATGGGGAAAAGTTTTGGCTGGGGTAAATTAAAGTAACTCCATGGTTGTTGGACACTTGGCCACCAACCACCCACCTCCAGACCTGGCTGGTTCAATAGCACTCAACTGTAATGAATTTTCTGGGGTGAGGCTGGTGAGGTGGTCCACAGTTTAAGGAAAACCTAGGCTGCTGGTACTGTTTTTTCTCTCCTGAGGCCTCAGGGTTTGTCTTATTGCTGAGGCCAGGTAGGTAAAGAGAGAGGCTCTGTCTTCCCCTGCTTCTCAGGAATTCTGATAAAATGAGAAAATGCCTCAATTTCTGCCTAATCTGTGGTTCTTTCCAGCTCCTCAGCTGTCTCTTTAGTCGCTTTAAAAGGTGATAGGAATTATTGATCTCATTTACCCTCTGTATATCTTGACTGATTCTTTATTTGGAAACCAGAGCCTTGAGATGCAGAGGAAAAGCAAAGCTCGTCTCATGGGCTGGAAGAAAAATGTGCTTTAGCATATCTGAAATCTATAAGGCAGCTTTGTGTTTCCATGGGTTGTGCTGAAATACCGAGTCCCTGGCAGGGACGGGACTGTGACCCACTTCTGTGCTGTGGAGAGGGCTCTGGCCTCCTGGTCCTCTGGTAAGAACCTCTTTTGCTACCGTCCTTGCACGTGTTTCTCCAGCTCCCCTGAACTCACAGCTCTGGGGAACGGCAGTTCCCACCCAGGAGGAGAGCTGCAGCCAGCATTTCTGCCTCTACCCAGGCAGGTCTTGATGGTCCTAACTGGGGAGGAGTAAGAGACAGACCTGACCTTTCATTTCCAGTTAGCATTGCACAAGCTTCCCTCGGGGCTGCAAGTCTCATTTTAGGTCTTATAAGCAGGCTTGGTGGCCAGTCCTAAGAGCACTGAGGGAAAGCTCAGTAAAGAACATGGTTGACTTTTTAAACCTAGGAGCAGTGACAGCCACCTTTTCCAACAGCTCTGCTCAACAGTGAGATAAGTTTCAGACAACCCACCTGCAGAAAAGGGGAAAAAGAAAAAAAGAAAAATAATTCTTCATTCTGGACACTTCTTGACCTACTTCCCAGCCACGTTCCTTCCCCGCCACCATCCACTGTCTGTGAGAGCCCAAGTTTTGCAAGGAAAATTGCTGTGTGACTGTTAATAGTTAAATGCAATTTTGTTTATTGGATGTTTTAGAAAACATAAAGAACAGCTAAGTGCACAGACTGTTGCATCCAAATGATTTACTGCTTTGCCTTTTATAGCTCTTGATTACATCAGGTTGCTGCATCAATATCTTGTCTATTCCAGACCAGCCTGATGGGCCAGCAAGGCAAAGAATATTATTGCTGAGTGGTTTTCCAGGTGATGTGGCAATTGAAATAGCTTTCCAGGGGGATGGAGTGCAGATCCCCCCAAAGCCGGGGAGCAATTTAAACTCATGCGTATTCAGATGCTTGTCCAGCCCATAGATATAAAATAAAAATACACTGTTTTAATGAAATATCCAGGATATTTTGCTTAGGACTGGCTGGCCATACTTGAGAAAAAACCTTGCCTGAGTATTTTACTGCATCTGTCTTTGATCCAGGTTACAATCTAGAAGTGCAAATAGCTGTCTGTAGGAAGAGATGAGTGAGGGCTGTGGACCAGGGTCGGGACTCAAACCTCTAGGATATGAAGCCATTTCTGTCCAGTTCAGAGAGAGGCACCAGTTGCAATGCCTTTCCAGGCTGGGATTCACAGGCTTCATCTCTTTCAAAATATCAGCAAGGTAGGATCCAGAAGTTAGTACCCCAGTGCCACATCAAGGCTGGCTTTGCACCTCCAAGTCTCGTGGCTCTTCTGGAAAAGTGCCCTCCTAACAGCGGAGGAAGTGTGTGATGGGAATTTGGTTTTGAGGACCCAGCAAAGCCCACAACAGGAATGGATTCCCAATGTCCTGACAGGTCCTGCAAGGCCAGATCTGAACTCAAAGGAGATTTCATCACATATTAGAAAACCTACCCCTACCCTGTTGTCATCCCCCTCCGTTCTCCATCCCCTTCATCAGGCAAACCAGCTTTTCCTGTCAGATGCAGAAGGCAGCAGAGTGAAGGTAACGAAGGTGGTATGCTCAGCACATTGCCTCTGCTATGGCCCGGAGCAGCTGGGGTAGGGAGGAAGGGAGAGGAGAAGGGGCTCAGTGCACTTTGAGAGAGCTTTCCTCACAGTGGACAGAAAATGTGGTACTAGAGAAGCAAGTACTAAACCAGTTCATTGATGTCTTGGTGAAAGAGGCAATAGTTGTGACCTTAAGCCCAGACAATATAGAATGGGGGAGGCAAGGAGAGGAGAAGGAGGCTCCCTGGTGAAAAATGTTTTCATCAACAGTTCAATTTCCTACTGTAGCCAGAGCTTGTGCCTCATTCGTGTACATCTAAATCAGATACACTTCATACTCCTGTTCTTTGGCTGTGCACTAGACACAAAAAGTGACAGCAGGAAATTGAACACGGGACTGCCTGTCTGTGGCGATGGGGAATGCGATGGCATTAGCGATCCCACCAAGTGTCTCTTTCTGGTGGCTCCAGAACTCACTTGAAATACAGTATAGAGCCTCAGATCCAATTTCCTGCTCTCCTTTATCCTGGGTGTACATGCCAGTCAGAGTGACTGCCTGTCATTATCAGGTGATCCATCATATTAAAACAAGGGGGAAGGAAAAACCACAGCAGAAAGGAAAATTAATGCTTTGCAGTCTTTGAAGCGCTTCCCCTTTCATCCTAGCCCATAAAACTTTGATTTAGTTTTGCATCCTGGCTCGGGGGCTTCTCTCTGTCCCAGTGCTCTGATCTGCTCAGCCCAGTTTGGACACTGGTGGAAACCAAGCAGTACCTGCACCCACGTGTGCTAACCAGACCCACGCCAGCCTTCCTTTCCAGACAGGGTTGAGGCAGGTGCCTTGCGGGACTGTCACTTCACTCGTGATGGCTAACACCATCCCACGCCAGGGAAGCAGAAGAATTGTTGCTGCCCCAGGTAATCCCCCTTCCACGCCTGCTTCATTAAATAACAAACAGAGTGCAATGCCAGGGCGGCTGGTGACCTTGTGCTGGGCTGGCACGTGAAGGAGGAGGTCCTGCAGCACACAAAGGGGATGCAGGCTGTGTCAGAGGTCTCTGTGCACGTTGCACTCTTCTCTTTGAGAGGCTGAGACAGTGCCTGTGGGACTGCAATAGCTTCCAGTCCGGTTCAAGGTCAGGAGCAAACTAATGACCTGTTTGTCTGTGATCTTGCCTTTTAATAGCAGACATCAACTCAGCAGTTGTCATTAAAGGTCTGTTATACCCCGCGAGGGGGCTGGTGGCTGTGATGTTCTGGACAGAGTCCAAATTTCATTCTGCTTCTGCAAATTCCCCTTGGAAGGTGTTGGACGCAGCACGTTTCGCTCTGCCCTCCTTCTCCAGGCTCTTCAGCAGCTCCCATAGTGTAGCGTGGACTAAACTGCTCACAGTGACAAAGTTCTAGCTAATTTCTGTAGGATCAGGATTTGGCTTGATCTCATCATAATCTGTGCTCTGCTAAAGCGACTGGAAGCTCTCTGCATCTCCCCCTGTGCACTGCAGTAACATTGGGCTGGTCAGGGTCTCGTTGCACTTGTCTCTATAAATGCATCGGGTGAGGGAAGTGTCCCGTGCTGGCAGCTGTGGATCCAGGTGAGGATGGATTGTCCTCAGGTTCTCCAACAGCCCAGAGAAGGTTGTCCAAAGTTCATGAGTTTGTGGTTTTTGAATTGGTCCTACAAGATGCAGAGGCCCTTTCCTGGCTGAGAGCAGTGTGATGCTCAGACAGTTAAGACAGTGCCTGGAGGCTGAGTCTCGGTGCTTGATGCTTCACAGCCAGGGTGCTCGGGCTCAGAGCTCTGCCCTTGCTGCTGCTGAGAGGTACAAGAGCCTTCTCCAGGTAGCAGAGCCCTGGAGGAAGTGTGCATGTGTCTTATTTACCATCTGCTGGTGAGAAGTCTGTGAAGGGAACTTCCCCTCCACAGCATCTCAGCATCCTGGGAGGTTTCCGTAGCAAGGACTGGCACTGGGCTGCATTACCATCAAAGAAAAGAGGTGATGTGGTTTGGAATGTGTTGTCTTCTCACTTTCCCCAGTGGTACCTGGGGTAACGGGGGGCGGAGGGGAGAGACTTGGTAGCTGAGAATGAACGCACAGTTGCAATTGCATTCAGGAGAGGAAGGTTTCATGTCCCCACCTTCTGTGATGAAAATCTCTGTCATAAAATTAATTGGTGATTTCACACTTCCTGATACACTATGAAAGTGATTAGACACAGCAGCAGCTGAGGGAAGTGATGGGACCCATTGCGGCTTTGCTCCTTCTGATATATTTTTACTCTTTTTTTTCTCTTTTTTGACCATTCATTCATTGTTTGTGGAAGCTGGCAAAGGACTTAGAATCTCCGTGCAGCCACCGAACAAGTCCAACAAGGGCACTGCTCTTCCAGCCTGTCCCCTGCCCACATGGCAGCAGCTCTGTCTCATGAAGGCAGCATACCATGAAACCACCCATAAAGAAATGAGGACAAAAATGTGTCTATGCAGGGGCTAGATAAAGGGTGTTTCCTGGCTTTTGTCTTTCTGAAGGCATGATGAAATGAGCTTAGCCTCATGGCCCTATTGCGTGCTCTTGTCCCTCCACATCCTTATAGGGTTGGGATTAAAACCCTTACAGCATGTGGCAGCGATGGCTTGGCTATCCCTAGTCCCCTGGCAGCAGTCACAGCTCTCTGCCCTGCAGGACCTGGAGCCTTCCCTCCACTCTCCTTGTCAGAAACAAGAAAGTACTTGAAGAGGCACTAGAAGCTGGAGCCTTCCCTCCACTCTCCTTGTCAGCAACAAGAAAGTACCTGAAGAGGCACTAGGAAGATGTTAAATGGCATACCATAGGAATATAACCATCCTGAGTAAGTAAGGGCTCAGACTGTTTCTAGATGCAGCTGAAACCGGTGAGACGATGGCAGCAGGGCCAG
>NW_009597544.1:0-5316 GCF_000690535.1 Cariama cristata | reverse complement strand
CCCTCAGGCCCTGCTGCTCGTGCAGTGAGCAAAACCCCACGAGGCTGCTACTCCTAGGCTGCCCTTGTCTAGTAAATACTAACTTAAGTGATGAGCCACATGATGAGTGTGCTGAACCACACCTTCATCCTCTGGAGGGCATTGCGGCCAAATGCGGAGCAATTAGTCCTTGCAGGAGCCTTGAGGGGTGAGTAATGCCCCATTGCATTCGAGGAGTTGCCTGGTGCTGCTTAAGCTCCAGGAGAAAGCTAGGGCAGGGCTGGGAGCAGCAGGTCTCCTGACTCCCGGTCAAGTGCCCCTTGGTCTGCACGCTGCTGGGACTCAGGGGCCTGTTCTGCTGCATGGGTGATGACTGGGAGGCGTACTGGGAAATTGCTTCCTGCATTGTCAGTGCCTTTGACCTCCAGTTCAGGAGTAAATCCAGGCCCTTCTGAGGACCTTGGATGCAGCAGATGTGAGCTGAGTGCAGGCTGGGGCAGGGAATAGTACATGGAGGCGGTGGCTGGGGAGCTCATACGGGTTCACAGATGCTCCCTGTCCCCAGGAGGAGGGTGACTGGTGGCAGGAGAGGGGTGAGGGCTCTGCCACCCCAGAAGGACTCCTGCAGGATACTGCTAGGGCATGGTAAAGGCAGGTATCCGAACCAGGACCTGCTCCCTGGCATCACCCGTTGCTCTCCATGGAAGCAGCATGCTCCCGGGGGGCTGGACCCCACCTGCAGCTTGTCACCACCCTGCCTTGAGCACCCACCCGCTCTCTGTGCAGGTGAGCTGGGCCTCCCTGAGCACCACAAAAGCCACTTCTTCAGCTCCTGCCAGCACTGCAGGGAACACAGCTCTGCTGCCAGCTCCTGCATGTTGCTGGCCTCTGGGGCTTCGTTTCCCCTGAGCTCTGGTGTTTGCATGAGATTCTGCTGCTCTTCCCACTAAAGTAAATGGCATTTTCTCATGGTTTTGCCTTTGTGGGGTTGGCATTTAATTTGCATGTGTGGTACCTGCTGAGAGCCCTGTTGTGGCTTCTGGGCTGGGCTCCTGAGGCAAGGAGGCTGTGTGGTCTTCCTTTGCCAGCAGGTGCTGGTCTGGTGCTCCCTCCCGTAGCTTTGGGACCTGCTAGCCTGCTGCAGGGAAATTTGGTAGCTGAGTAGCAGTTCCCCAAATCTTAATTTCCCACTTGTGAGAAATTAGGCAGGTGAGAAGTGTAGGATGCCCAGGCTGAGAGAAGCACCCAGTACTTAGGGCTCTACTGGGAGACACAGAGTGTTGCCAGCTGGGTCATGTCTGCCCAGCTGTGCTGAGTGATGTTGGGTCATCCTGTCAAATGTGGTTCAGGTGGCTGGTGCAGCTGTGAACCTTGATAAATCTACAGGTATGTGGAGATGAAGTGGGGTTTTTTTCTACTTGGTGTTTCTGCTTGTGGCCCTTGGGGTGAGGTGGTTGTATTTGGTAAATGATGCTGAGTGGGATTCATGGAAGTGGGAGGTATCGCTCTGTAGCTGCAAGATGGTCAGCAGTGCAAAAATGAATGTGAAAAACCAGAGAGAGCAGAGGCTGTGCAAAATGGCCATAGCCTCCCTCTGCCAGGGGCGCGCGGAGAGCGGGAGGTGGGCAGCCCGAGAGTCTCCAGGCTGAAGTCCTTCTGCCGTTCTGGGTTATTCCACCTGTTATCTCCAGAGCAAAACTCCTTCTGCACATTATGGGGTGCAAATTAGTTGTCATGGAGAGAAAGAGAGGAGCTACTCCAAGCTCACAGTTTATGTGATGTGTTGACAAAGAGCAATGGCTAAACCCCCGTCCCCACTGCAACAACATAAAGGGGACTTAAAGAGGGTGTGTGGTGAGGGGAGCGAGGGCAAGATGCACGAGAGGGTGGGAGACGGTGTACGGAAAGGGGCAGAGGACAAGGCAGAGGCTGAATGTGTACAAAGTACAGGACAAAATACATATTGTGTGTAAAAGAAACCCCTTTAGAAAGAAAACCCAGGCTATGCAAGACCACCCTTTCTTTTGTACACAGGACTGAGTATGCCCTTCTCCTCCACAAATTAACTTCCTCCCATCTGAATCCTTTTGACTACTCTGAGGGTGGGATCCTGTTGTTAGAGCAATACGGTGGACTGCTCCGGGCTGTGACGGCGTGCCTAGGATAAGCTGGTTGTGCTGAGCAGGATCTAAGCACATCCAGGTATATGTTGCATGTGCCTATGTCCTTTTGTGGCTGTGCATTCTTTTAAACACTGAAACAAAGGATAATACTCTCATAAACTCAACTTTTAGGCGAACCTGAATAAATTAATACTTTAAGGGATAACTAATGTTTTATTGCCCACTTAATCCAAAAACATGACACATATCAGAAGGAGAGTTTGGTGACTTAAGTAAAGATTTAAAGTCAAGGCTTCGGTGCTGAGGGTGGTGACAGACCTTGCATGGAGTGCCGATGGCAGACCTCTTCCCGGGGAGGCTGGCTCTGCCCTACCACCATCCCCAGAGCAGTTGGGTCAGACCCTGCACTCGGAGCACCCATATCTGTTTCCTGGGTCCTGCCAGACCTGGACAGAGGCCATGTATGCCCAAGAGACAGAGGCATCTCTTTGATCTCTCCATGGACAAGCCACTCACTCCTTTAATTAAACTGTTAACTTTCATTAACAGCTGATGTTAATTTACTTTATAGTTCCTTTTTTTTTCCCCTGATTTTTATAAACCAGGATCAGAGTCTCCTGTAGGGAAGCATGGCTTTCTTCTAACTGCTCAGAGGGAAGAGATAATCTGGCCCTCTTCACTTTGTCCCAGATTTTTAAAGGAAGACACACTATTGCATAGGAGACTTTTTTTTTTTTCAGTAGGTCTCAGCATTTTGCTAAGAAAATTATTACGTTGACCTTAGGGGGAATAGTAAAATCTTATTCTATCTTTATCCAGCATTTATTGTTATCCCCATTGGACTGTGCTATCAAGGTCTGTAGTTGTGCTGTCTGGTAACATCGCCTGAGGTCGAGTAGCCTTCAGCTCTGGCATCTTGCATGCTTGCATAAACCACAGCGTGAAACCTTGTTTGCAGCCCCCACAGAAACTGCCATGAGGGTAAGGGCAGGGGCACCCACAGCTGCACCAGCATCTTCTGCCCGTGAGCTGAGCACCTACAACCCCGTGCTGGGCACTGATAGTGTAGGCGGGTGGCTGTGGGTACATTGGCCACCCGGGCTGCAAAATGGGTGGGAGAGTTTGAATTTCTGACGCTGTGGAAGACCCTTAGGAACTGGAAGCCAATACAGGGGGCAACGTGTTCCTGCTACCTATGATACCTGCGATATAACGTAACCCTAACCATTTTTCATTATCAGTAGCAGCACAATTTAGCCTGTTAGCAAGCCTACTGGCCAGGGAGTAGCCTACTCAGAATTTGAAGGTATGGGTACAGGATGAAGGGGGAAGAGTTTGAGAGAGAAAAAAAAAAAAGCCAGTCTGTGTGTGGTGCATGGCCAAAGCACCAGCTGCTGCTCTACAATTGCTGTGAATTGTCTTCTCCATGAAGCAATGGCTTAGTTTTAGAAATGTGAAATTTTTTTTTTTGTGCTATTAGCCAGCATGTGGTGCAGGAAGCAGGAAAAAAAAAAAATCTTATTGCCAGCATTGAACAGAGAAACCAGAGTGGTGGAGGTACAATTGATTTTTGTCTTTGTTGGGTTTAAAAATCAATGAAATATGAGCTTTTCCCATTGATTTTTGGAATTCAAAATGATTTTGGGAAGCCGTTAAATCAATTGACAACTTCGGGAGCAAAATCTTCTTCCAGGGCTTTGTAAAACACGTATGAGAACCCATCAGAACATGCTGATGTGCTTGCAGGCTTCTCGCCATGCTAATATCTGTTGCTGTTGTCTGTTATGCCAAACCTCCTCTGAGGCCAGGCTCCTTGGTCCTCAGTGGGAGCTGGGAGAGGAGCAGATCATTGCAATCCACTGCTGCAATCTGAGCCTTGTGTACTTGTTCTGCAGCTGAGAAAACGTGTGTATCGCCAGCAGTATTGGTGCTGGTTGCTAATTACTAGTCACTGCAGTTGAAAGGGACCTTCTGGATGTGCCCTTTGTTCTGGCACGTACCCTGATGCTGTAAGCAATAGAGTCCCACTGCTCCTTCCTGGAAAAAACTTATGGTATAAAACTCCTCCAAAAACATATAACCTAGTTTGTAACAGAGTTGCTATTAAGTTGTTGCTCTAAGACATCAAAAAGAAGGAAAGTCTCAGAGCTCCTCAACCTGAGAAGGTCTACCCCGAACACCAGCCATGGTTGGGATTTAAAATGCTGGAAAAATCCATTTTGAATGAGTGCCTGTTTCCTGCCCCAGGATGCACGGGTTTGCCAGGCCTTGTCCCAGGGTGTGTGTCCTGAGTGGGTGTGCTCCACCACAGGCGTCCACTTTCTCTGCACCCTGCAGTGGTCAATCTGTGGATCCACACAGGTTCTGAAGCCAATGCTAAAATGGAAAACTTTGGAATTAGTGTGTCCTGGATTCCACCGTGATCAAAATCTGGTTGTGAAGTATGCCCTCACTCTTCATTTTCAGGTGGATTCTTTGGAAGATGTCACTTCTCATCAAAAATTTTCAAGGGTTTGAGTTTCCCTGGACTCCCAATGACTAGCTGCTATCTTTAGTTAGGTTTGGGTGGTTTTTTGTTTTTTGTTTTTTTTTTTTCATTTTGTGGGGAATTGTACATGGTGTCTGAATGCTGCGTTAAGTTCCTTTAGGTCCGTGTTCACTTACACAGAATACCCTTGGCAAGCCCAGACCAGGACATGTTTGTGGTATCAGTCACCTACACGTGGGCTTGTCTCTGCGTTGCTCTGCGCTCAGTTGTGGCAGTGAAGATGATCACACAAAGAACTGCCCTGCCTTCTGAGCTGGACATGAGGAACATGGCTTCTGACCCCAGACTAAATGCCTTGGGAAGCTCTGCAGTAGGACTAGAGGATCTTGTCACAGCCTGCACCTGTCACATCTGTGGATCAGAGAGATTAAACCTGTATTTCACTCCTTCCTGATCAGTGCGCAAAAGAGACAAAGAATGAGCAATGCTTCATTCTTCCTTACACATCTGTGGCGGAAACCTATCAGCTAGGACCTGTGGAGGAAGAAGACCTGAAGAATGAGCAATGCTTCATTCTTCCTTACGCATCTGTGGCGGAAACCTATCTGCTAGGACCTGTGGAGGAAGAAGACCTGTTGAGAGCAGCCCTGAGGAGAAGGACCTGGGGATGTTGGTTGACGAAAAGTTCAACATCAGTTGGCAATGTGTGCTTGCAACCCAGAAAGC
>NW_009597543.1:35362-41285 GCF_000690535.1 Cariama cristata | reverse complement strand
TGGGGGAAGGGAACTGGGGACGGTGTGGGAAAGGGAGGGGAGCCTACGACTCGGTCTGGTGTATTTATTTGCCCTTTGGGCCCTCATTTCTCGCTAGGCTCGTCATCTGTGATCTTTCTTAAGCCTGGCCTACTTGGAGGTGGGACAGCATCGCTTAGTGTCGTCGGTGTCGTCTGCCGAGCTCTGGCTCCGCCTCGTGTTGTGGTTCCGCTCTAGCGAGGTTTATTAGGGAGCCGGCTAAGGAGGATGTTGCCAGGGGAGGCTCTCTTTCGTTTCCCTGTTCTTCAGAGCAAGATTCTGGAGTCTTCGAGATTTGCTTTCAGGTCAGTATAGGAGAGACCAAGAAAAGTACAAGCCTCGGAGTTTGACAGACTTTCCTGTAGCTGGCTGTGGTCTAGGATAGTTGTGATAGATTAGGTTAGTTGTGGTAGGAGAATCAATAGAAGACTTTGGTAACGTTCTTACTACTAATAAATCATTTGCAAAAATAATTATATGATATCAGGATTCTACTGGATAGTGCATTGCCGTTCCTGTAATTAGAGCAGTAGTGCTGCTGTGGATTTTCTGAGTATGTGAGACTTTGTGACTATAAGCATTTACCTAAAATCTTTGCTAATTATTTTCAAAGAGGGATGGAATAGGGCATTTGCATTGCAAGGTGGAAGTAGGTCCTTATTTTCTATATGTTACAGATTTTGTTCCAGGTACATCATCCTTAAACCTCACTTCATTGTGCAGCTGTTAATAAATATTGATAAATTGATAAAGAATTGATTGAGTGTTCTCACTTCTATAATACTTTTGATAAACATTGGACACAGTATGCTGCTTGTACTAAGGTGAATAGTAGTTGAGATCTCTAACTACTTATCCAATGGAGTTAAATAGTTAATCTGTGTAACTAAAATATCCAACTTTTTTGCTAGATGTACCTAAATAAAATGTAGTTCTTCATAATTATTAGGAGAGTTTTGTTTTGTGGCAAGAGCTTAATGTCCAGAAGTGTGCTGAACTTAACAAATTCTGGAATGTGTTTTAAGTAACTACTGTGCATAGCCTGGAAAGTGAAACTTATCTGTCCCTTTTCGATTGAGAAACCAAGGGAGAAGAGACATAAGCAGAATAAGTGTTTTAAAGAGACTGTATTTTGAAAGGGATTGTGAAAATAGTTAGGGATGGCATGGCAGAGGTCAGGCATTTAACATCTTAGTTAACAGTAGTAATGCTAAGATGCTGACAGCATATAAAATAGGTATTTTCTTAAAAGTAAATTGAATAATTGCTGATAGTGTCTAAATATAAGACTTACTATCTCTTTCTGATAACCTTGTAAGTTTAAAATGCTGCTTGTATTTGAGTTTGAGTTGTTCAAGGGCAGTATTAAATCTGTCTACATTATTTTAAAAGATAGTGAAACTTAAGTACTGGTTTGGTTTTTTTTTTAAAATATGCTTTAGAAATCCAGATAAAACTAGGGGCAGTATAGCATAGAACTGCATTACAGAAATCCTAAGGTAAAACTGTAGAAAAATGAAAACTTAGGTCAAATTCGTTATCAAGAATAATAGAAGTTGAGAAGGTTAGGCAGAGCGGAAGACTTTAAAGGAGCAACTTGATGTTCTCAGGCTCTGATGAGCTTGGGAGTTATAAAAGGATTTGGCTCTTAATTGTTACAAATAGCTGAAATCAAATGAGATTTGATATAAAAAAAAATTCAATTTGATTCTAAGTGAAGTAAGTAAAGGTGTGCTGTGTTTAAGTCTCTATAGGGACTGTGTGTAATCATAGAATTGTAACCATAGAAGTATTAAGTTTGAAATAGTTAACTATAGGAATAACCTGCAATGCTTTAGTATCTATAGAGTTTAATGGTTTGAAATAAGTAACCATAGCTACTTCACCAGATAGTTACTGGATTTTTTTAAGAAACTATAGAAACCGTCATGGATTCTAGTTAAGCACAATGAACACCAATTATGCAGCTTGGCAATCCCCTTTCCCCTTCCTAGCTTGATCTGAACATCAAGAATTCCAATCAGTAGAGCTAAGTAGGTTTGACCAATGATTATAGTTAGATCAGAATGTTAATAAGATCGTGTAATGAGTAAAACCAGTCAGTGTAAAGGTTAAATTTAAGAGTGAACATAGTATGCATTTTAGGTAAAAGAACTTATGTAACAATCATCAGAACAATATGCTACTTGTATAAGAAAATTAGTAGTCAATAATTATAAGGATTTGATTGTACCTTGCTTTGAATTTTGGTTAAGATGACTTTGATAATGAGGGACTTGTGAAGGGAATAAGGGTATGTAAAGTCCTGGAAGTTGAGAACACCTGGAACTGATTGTTTTGGGCTAGTGAGCATGGATGAGTTATGCGACAGCCTGGCAAAGTGGTCATTTGATTGAGTAACTTGGCAATGAAATTAGTTTTAAGGTGTCCTGAAGTAACCTACCTTCATTATATACTAAAAATTCATGCCCACAGGTCCAAAAGACCCTTGCCCAGGTGAAGACCCTTCCCCTGAGCATGTGTAGTGGTAGTAGTAGAAGTGATCATGTAATTGTATGATGTAATTGTATGTAAATGATTTTTGGGGAAAAGTGATGAATATGCATCTTGACTCCAGGAACTATAATGAATATGTAATCAATTGTATCTATATAGCCTGTTCATGGTAACAGCTGGGTATGCACGTTAGGTGGAGTGATCCCCCGTACATCCAGTGCTGCAATAAAGCAGTGCCTGCTTCTTAATACTACATTGGTGTTAACAAGTTTTGTTCCCGATTTCAGTGACAGTTTTGGCGACCCAGATGGGACCTTGCAAGTGAGACTGGAGGGGATCGAGTGTTGATCGAACTCTGACCGGTGCCAAGGACTTCTCGAGGAGTACCATCGCCCTCGACCCATAAAACTCCTCGCAACGTTCCCTGGAACAGGATAAGGCACTTCCCTAGAATCTGTCTGGTTGGTTGAATAGCTTGCCCGTAAGGCACGGTGAAAGCTGCGCAGGGTTGGGACTCAAAGGGTACCCGGTCTGTTTGCAAGCCTAGATGTCTGCCTGTAAGTCATAAGCGAAAGCTATTGCTGGGTTGAACATTTTGTTTGGTTGGTTGTATTTGTTGTGTATATATGTATATATAAACATAACAAGTATTGTTAAAGCTATATTTAAATTAATAGTTATCTTTTGAATATCACTTGTAACATGGCAACAGGATTCGTGAAGTTGTTTAAGAGTAAAAGTTCAGGGAATGGTGGAGAATGTGGGCAATGAATGGAACGTTAAGTTATAATACTATATTGCAATTAATGCTGTTTTGTAGGAGAGAGGGGAAATGGAGTGAAGTACCGTATGTAGATTTGTTCTTTTATCTGAGGCAACAAACAGATTGGCAAAAGGAGTGTAAATTGATCAGTTGGGATAATCTAGTGATGGCATTAACCGCAGAGAAAAAGAAAACTAAAAGTTGTTATTCTGCTTGGACATTGGAAAGAGATGTATTAGGTGTACAGTACCAACAGAAGATGAAATGGAATTGGAATTTGAAATAGCTCTGCCAGGGAGGAACCAGGAGGAGCCAGATTTAAGAACAGCAGAACCAGATAGTAGAAGGGGAAGAGAGACAGAAGAATCACCAGAGGCAGGACCTTTGGGAGTTTATTCACCAATGCCTCGAAGAACTAGACAACAGTCCCAATTAATAGCCCCCTTGAGACAGGCAGTAGAGCAGCAGGGGCCAGTGTATGTGAAATTGACGGTTTCTGTTATGGATTTGATGGCATGGAAACAGGCAGCAGGAGTGTATAGAGAAGATCCAGAGAGAGTAGGGAGAGTAGTAGAAACAATTATTAAAACTCAGGATCCTGGTTGGAATGATAAACAAGTGATATTAGTTAATTTACTAGACAGTACAGAAGAACAAATGGTGTTAAAAACTGGAAAGGAAAGGCACAGGCAGAGACCGCACGTACTAACGGCCTGCTTACCGGAACACTGGAACAACATTTTCCTACAGGAGATCCTCAATGGGATCCGAATATACCAGAGAATAGGAGGAGGTTAATCAGTACCAAGAGTGGGTATTGTATGAGGTAAAGCATGCAATGCCAAGAGCTTTAAATTGATATAAATTATATGAGGTGAAACAGGACAAAAATGAATCGCCCTCAGTGTTTTTAGAGAAACTGAAAGAAGTAGCCAGAAAGTATACTGATTTGAAACCAGAGGCGAAAGCAGAACAACAATTGGCTTATATTTTTATGGGACAATCAACACCAGATATAAAAAAGAAACTTCAAAAATTAGAGAGGGAGGATTCAAGAAATTTAAATAAAATGCTTGAAACAGCATGGAAGGTTTACAATAACTGAGAAGAAGAGAAAGAGCAAAGAAAAGAAAGAAGGGGTTAAAGAGAATCGACTATTAGCTGTCTTAACAGGGAGTGTAGCGAGAGGAAGAGGGAGTTTCAGGAATTTTGGAGATTGAGAACCTAATACACCTTTAGGAATGAATTAGTGTTCATATTGTAGGGAGGAGGGGCATGGGAAAAAGAACTGCCCAAAACTGAAAGCAAATCAACAAGAATCAGTGAGAATGATGACCTTAGATGAACGAAGGGGACCGGAGGGGAACCTAGCCTAACCTGTGGCTACATTTAAGCTGGGAAATGAAGGAATAAAATTTTTAGTTGATACTGGGGCAACATATTCTGCTTTAAACGTTTGTAAAGGAAAATTGGGGAATAATAAAACGGCTAATATAACTGGAGCGACTGGGAAACAGGAAAATAGGGCATTCCTTCAACCCCTAGATTTAAAATTTGCAAGTAAAGTAATTACACATGTGTTCTTGTATATACCAGATTGTCCGATACCTTTGTTAGGGCGAGATTTGCTATCAAAACTAAACGTCCAGATACTTTTTAAAAAAGGAGAAGTCCTTTTAAAAATCCCAGAAACAAAGACAGGAGAAATATTGATGATATAGGAGAAGGTAAAGGAATCACAGATACCACAAGAAATAGATGATGCTGTTATACCCATAGTCTGGAACACAGACATACTGGGTAGGTCCAAGGCAGCACACCCTGTAAAAACAGAATTGAAAGAACAGGCAAAGCCAGTAAGGATTAAACAGTACCCAATTAAACGAGAAGACAGACAAAGAATTAAAGAATTGATTGACAA
Organism: Cariama cristata; assembly: GCF_000690535.1. Classification (NCBI taxonomy): domain Eukaryota; kingdom Metazoa; phylum Chordata; class Aves; order Cariamiformes; family Cariamidae; genus Cariama; species Cariama cristata. The sequence continues at coordinate 36,087 of NW_009597543.1, read as the reverse complement.
GTTTTTAAAATATAGGATTCTTGAAGAGTGTGAATCAGAATATAATACTCCAATTCTGCCAGTAAAGAAACCTTCAGATGAATACAGATTAGTCCAAGATTTAAGAGTTATAAACCAAATAGTCAAAGATATACATCCTGTTGTCGCAAACCTATACACACTCTTAACAGCATTAAGAGAAAATTATCGGTGGCTTACAGTGCTTGATTTAAAGGATGCTTTCTTTTGCATACCTTTGGAGAAGGAAAGTCGAAAACTGTTTGCTTTCGAATGGGAAAATCCACAGACAGGACGAAAAACGCGGCTGACATGGACAAGGCTACCCCAAGGATTCAAAAACAGTCTGACGATTTTTTGATAACCAGTTGGCGAAGGAGCTTGAACAGTGGAAACAAAATGACTCAGAAGCAAAACTTGGACATTTACTTCTACAATATGTGGATGATATCCTGGTTGCTACAGAAGAAAGATCAACTTGTGTAAAGGCTTTAATGACTGCACCAGCATTGGGACTCCCGGACCTAACCAAAGACTTCCAGTTGTTTGTCCATGAAAGACAACATCTTGCACTCAGAGTGTTAATCCAGAAGATGGGAAGTTGGAAAAGACCAGTTGGGTGTTTTTCGAAATGGCTGAACACTGTAAGTAAAGGATGGCCAAGTTGCCTTCGGGCGGTTGCTGCTACAGTAATGTTAATACAAGAAGCTCGCAACTTAACTCTAGGA
>NW_009597543.1:18139-35047 GCF_000690535.1 Cariama cristata | reverse complement strand
CTCCTGGACCTAACCAAAGACTTCCAGTTGTTTGTCCATGAAAGACAACATCTTGCACTCAGAGTGTTAATCCAGAAGATGGGAAGTTGGAAAAGACCAGTTGGGTGTTTTTCGAAATGGCTGAACACTGTAAGTAAAGGATGGCCAAGTTGCCTTCGGGCGGTTGCTGCTACAGTAATGTTAATACAAGAAGCTCGAAAATTAACTCTAGGAAGAATGATAATGGTATATGTACCACACATGGTGATCACTGTTTTAGAACAGAAGGGAGGTCATTGGCTCTCCCCTAGAAGAATGATGAAATACCAGGTGATTCTAACAAAATAGATGATGTGATTCTTAAAACAACTAACCTGGTCAATCCTGCAGTCTTTTTGAGTTCCATACAGGAAAAAGGACAACTGGAACACAATTGTCTGCCAACCATCAAACATGTGTATTCCAGTCAAGAAGACCTAAAGGACACACCACTGGATGATCCTGATTGGGAGCTGTATACAGATGGCAGTAGCTTTATGGAAAATGGAATTTGTTACACAGGATATGTGGTAACAACTGAAAATTCTGTCCTAGAGGCAACTTCTTTACCTTGCACAACTTCAGCTCAAAAGGCAGAGCTGATAGCCTTGACAAGGGCATTAGAACTAAGCAAGGAAAAGAAAGTGAATATTTGGACTGATTCAAAATATGCCTTTGGTGTGGTACATGTACATGGAATTTTATGGAAGAAAGAGGATTGTTCATTGGTGTTAAGAAGTTTTATTCCCAATTTTTGTGACATAATGAAGGACATAAACTGCTCTTTTTAGCTCTTTTCAGTGTTTAATAGTAGGAGCAGGGAGGTTAGCTTAAGATAATGCAGCAGGTGATTATACAAGCATGATGCAGGTGTGGGGCAATGAAGTAAAATAAAAACAATCTCACCTGTGAGATGAAGATGTATATCTGTGTCTGTAAAGCACAAACAGGAAGAAAGCCCCAGAAGTGTGGAAGGATGTACATGTGTGTAGTTCTTAGTGCCCCAGTGGCAAAGTTTGGGGTTAGTGAAATGGTGAGAGAAAATATGTGGAAAAGCCTTGGAACTACTTGTACTAAAAATACGTCTGGTGTCAAGCATGAGTAATACTGAAAAGAAATATCCCTTTGGTATCTTAAGTACACTCATCAAAATGCAATTTGTTTCAACTGCTGCTCCTTAAGACTCTAATATCCTGCAGGCTGCTAGCCAAATAAATGCTTAAGAGGGCATGGGTAAGTTAATCTTATGAGCTTTTTCTCTTGCCTCACAACATTCATTTTGGCCCCCTGACTTACCTGTTAGAAATGGTATTTTTTTTCCATTTTCAGTGCTTGGGTGTTAATTTTCTTTAGAGGGTGTGGACTTTCTATTAAAGGCTTAATTGTTTTATGTACCTGATATTCAAAGGTTTTGAACTCTGCATGACAAATGTTTGGGCCATATGCTGTCTAAAAGTATTCTAACCCTAATGGTACTCAGACTGTAAGGTTAGTTTATCCAACTTCCGGGAAAGTAATACCATTCATCTCTTTTGAGTTGTATTTACGGTACGCTCAAATCGGTGTAATCCAGTGAGGGGGACATGTTCCTTCTGGCATGTTGAGGGTCTTGTCCTACATCCTGTTGGGTAGGTGACAGCCAGCATTCTGTCTTTGAACATTCGTATTTCTGTACTTCGTGTTTTAAATATAATATGCATAGTCCTTGGAAAAATCATTTGATCTCTCCTTCTGGTAGGAAGAGCTCACCCTGTCCTTCATAAAAATTATGAAAGATCATGTGGCTACGTGGAACTGATTTTTATTATGACTTGCTTATGCCACAGCTTTTTCCCTGAGTTCTAGCATGGGTTTGTTTCAAAATGTAACTTTTTGTCAAATACATTGCTGAAAAAAGTTACAACATTTAATTTTTGTTGAAGCTGCTTGTCTTGTCTAGAAGACCTTGAAAGAGTGGAAAGCCTCAAGAACAAGGAAGATGTTGTAAATATCTTAGATACTTAACTAAATAAAGGAAGGGCCTTTGGTGAATGGCTGGAATGGCTGTGAGGTGGGGAGGCTCTGGGACAGTCTCCCTTTGTGATTTGGGGATAGCTAGAATGGCTGTAAGATAAGGAGGCTCTGGGGGACAACCTACATGATATTTGCAACTGTGCCTGATACATCCTGAGGAGCACAAAGAAACCAACAGACACCAATCGAGACCAAGATAAGGAACTTGTGACAGTGATGAGCCAAGACAAAAGACCACCAGGGAAGATGACTGCGAATGTGGATCGGATCGGACATTTGCATGTATTAATGAGTTCCGGGAATTCTCATGTTTATGTAAATGAGCTCTCGGAAATCCTATGCATATGTCTAACTTTATGGTATATAATCTCTGGAAGTTTACCAAACATTTGGAGCACTCATGGTGGAGCCATCCCCAGTGCTGCCCAGCACTGCAAAGAATACCTGCTTAATAACACTGTTATTAGTGAGTTTCATTATGTAGGACTCCTTACCCAGCCGCGCCCAGCTTCCCACTTTGGTGAGGAAAGCTAGAAAGCAAGGGGGTTTGGATGTTACCAATCTTTGTATCAATCTCTTTCTTGAGTTCAGTTCAAACATTGAGAGTTTCATGTGTAAACCTTTACAAGCAGTGATATTTATCAGCTGAATTCTTTGATATCAAAGATATTGTATGTGTTTTTATTCATAGTACAGTCTAATATGAAAATAAGCTAAGCGCAGCCCATTATAAAGTAAAGGAAAATGTGCCATGCTTGACTGAACTCGGTACTCTAAATGAGTGTTTTACTCTTTATCATGTTCACCTTAGGTCAGTTAAATGATCTTCTGAAGCATGAGTGTCTAACAGTCTTGTCTTCCTGCACCTCACCGTCAATCTCTAGGATGTGTTTTCAGGCTGTTAGTGTTGCACAAATTAATTACTGAATTGATCTTCCAGTATCAAGTGGGTTTTTGCAACCTGCACTTAATTTATAACTGCTGTGTTTATGGTCCTAAGATGCAAAGATTAGTTTAAAGCTCGTTCAGGTATGCATGTGTGAACTGTTTGATACAGTTTGTATATTATTGATAATATTGATACATATTGTATGTTTACTTCAACCGCTCTGTGGGAGAATGTACAGTTAAGGATAGGTGTTAAAAAAGATGAACACTGAAGCGTGCTTGTGATGCATGTGAAATGTTACGGTGCATATGAAATGTGAATTTGCAGTATTTTCATTTACATATTCTGTGATTATGAACCTTGGGGAATGGAGTTGGATGCCTGTGAAACAACGTGCTTATGTGTCTGTCACTTGGTGACTCCTGAAACATACAGGGCTTCCTCTTCCAGATTATAGTTATAACTTTAAGTTGTTGTGGAATGTGAAATAGCTTGTTCTTCAAGTATATATTTTTTTTTTCTTTCTAGGAACCAAAGAAATGGCTGCTACGCAATCTATCTTCACATTTGCTCTCTGCGTTTTAATTATAACTGAATTAATACTGGCTACAGAGAGCTCTTATATCTTAGGAGTTCCGTAAAATCCATCTGACTGCCAGATCAAGAAGGTGTTTCACAGGCTGGCTATGAAATACCACCCAGACAAAAATAAGAGTCCTGGTGCAGAAGTGACATTTAGAGAAATTGCTGAAGGTAAGATATGCTAACCTTAGTCTTAATAATTTGATACATGGTTTGTATCTGTGAGCAAACGTGGTAACTTGAAGTATACTTTGTTTTTACTGCATAAGAGGTAACAAGGATTTTTTTCTTAATTCTGCTTGTGTGCTGTCAAATGTCCAGTATCAATATCTGACTTGTTCTGTGTCTTTGCACATAGGCAGACCTTTTTACACAGGGGGACCTAACAGCAACCCTCCAGTAACTATGGGGGGATTATCAAAAAAACAGAGCAGAATGTTTCAGTGGTTCGTGGCAGGAGTACAAGAGACAATAAGCGCAAGAGGTTCAGAGTGGTTATAAGGAAAAACTTTTTCACCTTCAGGACAGGCCAGTGTTGGAACAGGTTGTTTAGAGAGGTTGTGCGGTCTCCAGTCTTGGAGATTCTTCAGGAATCGGTGGCTAAAGCCCTGAGTAACCTAGTCTGGTCTCATAACTGACCCTACTTTGAGCAGGAGGTTAGAGTAGAGACCTGAGGTCACTTGCAACTTGAACTGTCCTGTAATCCTAGGAATACACCATTCATAGTGTTTTGTATATAAAATATGACAGTGGAAGCAAATAATCAAGAATAGAAAAAGACTTGCTGAAAAATAAGCTGTTCCCACTTCTGCTCCCCATAGACTCTGTTATAACATCCATCTATTTGTGTAGTTCTCCTAACTAAGCTAATAAGAGATTTCTGGGTTTTACCTTCTTGTCTGCAGAGGAGTTCTTTTGAAAGAAAGGTAGTAATTAATATAATGAAAGGGAAGGACAGTATTGTTAGATACTTACTGCAGTTGTTGGCACCTATCATAGGAGGAATTATGAACTCTTAAGTAGGTGTTGAAGTATATAGAATAATTGCAAGCCGTTGACAGATAAGAAAATGGAAGCATTTAAAATACTTGACGTTATCAGAATGGGTATATTACCTGTCAGAGGTTTTGCCTTGGAACACGAGTAGCTGTAGTTCTGGAGCAAAGATTGGATGGAAACCTAATTCTACTTCAGGTATATCAAATCACAAAATCTAGGTTTATTGCTGAACTTGTGAAAAATGGAGAATTTGGACATAGGGGAAATTAATTCCCTTTATTTTATCTCCTTGATGTTTATCTTATTGCTTAGTTGTAACTGCAGTGTAGCTAGAACTTCCTGGCTGGCAAGTAGTTTTGCAGACGTTGTGCTGTGTTTCTGTGATAGAAATGCAGCAGGCAGGTCATTTTATTAGGGAGACTGTCTTCCCTCCTTCAGTCTTTCTGATTGCCACATATCATTGCTGTTTTCTTTCAAATATAAACACTAATTTTTATTGCTAGTTAAACTATGTTGTGTTATGTGACTTTAAAATTTTAAGGATATAATCTGTCCTCATAGTATAGCTATATTTATTATTATTAATGAATAAAGATTTTGAAACAGCTTATTTTGGTTTGGAGAAAGTTAAACAAATGTTGAGCTTGATTGGGCGTGTGTGTCAAATGAAAATCTTGCTTGAAATTTATCCTGTTGAGGGAGTGGGAGAAGGCTGTTCTTTGTGTATGGTTTTCTTTTTTTTCTTTTTAAATGGGAATGTAAATACACTTTTAAAACTTTTTCTTTAACAGAAATAGTATTTGAAACATGGTCAGATGAGAATAAATGAAGAGAATATGATCAGTTTGGCCGTCATGGAGGATAAGGAAATAATGGAAGCCCATTCCATCAGTCATTCAATTTTGACTTTGACAATCTGTTCAAAGACTTTGACCTCTTCAATCAAAAGTCATGGTCAAAAAAGTGCTTTGAAAAATCACTTCCGAAGTCATCGGGGAAGCTCACAATTGGCAAAGATGTTTTTTCCAAGAGTTCTCCTTTGAAGGTGAACTGTTTGATGTGTTTGAAAATACAGAAAAAATGTTTTCGTTTAGTGCCTTTGAAAAGACACACTGACATGCGGTGCAAACTGATACTAGGTTTCATGGATCCAGCAAGTGCTTGTATGACTGTCACTCGGAGATGAGGAGACACAGTTACCACATATACAGACTGCTCTGAACAATAATGCTTCCTTTCTTTTAATCTCTTTTCTTCTTCTTTCAACATCTTCATAATCTTTCTTGGTTTTGTGCTAACATGGAAAAAATTCTTTGAACTGTTTGTTCTAAAAAAGACTTAACTGCTGTAAGGAAATTGTAGATGAAACGAATCTTCGGAATAGAAATAGCATGCGTTTGGGAAGTAAATGTCTCAGTAACTACTTAAAATAGGAGAGAAGGAATCTCATGTGACAGAAAAAATTGTATGTATTCAGTTTAGTAAACACTTTCCCTAAATTTGAACTTCAACACAAGATGTATATTTTAAATTTCAGAAATGTAATACAATTTTTTTCATGTATGCCAATTCAGGACTGTATGAGTTATTGGTGCATGGATTGCAACAGAGGAGATACTTTCATTTTAAAGTGCTGCCTTTTTTTATCATGTCTATCCAAGTTGCAGTTTTTACATGATATGGACTTCTGATGCAAATTAGATAATTTACACAAAATAGCAGCAGAAATATGACTTACCTGGGTCTTTGTTACTGTGTCCAACACTGCAAATGTATTAAATAAAAAAACCACTCTTTGCAGTTGGAAAAGAACAAGAGAGAATAATTTAAGATTGTGCTTCACCTAGGATAATGATGTAGGAATTACTTTTATTTCCAAATAGCCTTTCATTGGCCTGAAAAGATCTTAGGATTTGAATAACCTTTGATTTATTAAGGGACATTCAAGTATGTAAGTTTGTGTGCACACAAGGTGGTGTTTTTTTTTTCTCTTCCAAAATACAAATACCTCTGTAACAAGATTTGGAATAGCATACCGGAAACACTCTTGTTTTATGTGTATTGTATTACCATGCGTTCGATGTAATTTCCACAGCTCAGTTTATTGAATTTAAACACTGCTCTGTGTTCTTGCAAACTTAAATGAGAGAAGCTTGCCTACAGTTTTCTAGTGTTTCTGGAAGGGTCTAAATAAAAAGTAGATAGATTGTGTTTACATTCCAGATTTATTACGTGTTGTTTAGATTGACCCATTTATTACCTGTCAACAGGAATTTTTCAGTGTTGTGATTTGAAAGGTAAATTCTTAGCATAAACACAGAGTAAAAGTGAAAATTACAGTCATTGTATTCATCTAATGCCTTGTGATGCTGGTATCTGCTAATAAGGACAGTACTGATGGCTATCAATTTCAGTGCCATGGCAACCCATAACCAGTCTAAACTATTTTAAAAAAAAAAAAACCCATGGCAAAACCCCTGAATATTTTAACTTATGTCAATCCAGAAGTTCTGTTTTATTTCTTAACTAATAGTACAGGTTTAGTATATTAAACTTGTTTACCTTAATAAGGTTACTGTGACCCACATATTGCTGTCCCTTTAGAATTGTGAGATAAGAATTTATCTTTCAGATTGATTGCATGAGCAAAATGAGCATTTTAAACAGCAGTGTTCTAATTAAGCTTTGAGTTCTTAAAATCTTTATCAAAAGAGATTTAACCCTTTGCTTCTCGGATGAATTTGAAAGCTGCCTAGTTACTAAGTAACCTTCCCCTCAATGTTACGTATTATTTCTTGTTCAGTTTTCATTCACTAAATAGTTGGAATGGATTGTTGCTTTATATTAAGTGCTTTTCCTTTTCCATATTGTTCCTTATTTATTAATAGATTAATACCTCATATAGGTCTTTAAAAAGCTAGTAATTTGTGCAACATTATTGGAATGTGCAATATTCTTATAGTAGGAAGGTGCTGGAGTGAGTGTTTGTCTGTTATTTCCACACTTTTTCTGTGTAAATAGAGATTTTTACTTTCTTCTGTATAATTAATATATGATTCAACCAAAAGTTGTGATTTATGTAGATTTATGCATTTTTTTCTTTAACATAGTACATCAGTTCTGTGCATGAATCGAATTATCTGCCTGATTTGTATCATATGGACATCCAAGTGAACAAATTATTAACTTAAAGTTCTGAATTACTTTCTATCGTGAATATCGAGGGTTTTGTTTTTTTTTAGAGGGCATTTCTGTATGCATCTGAGGAGAATTGTTCATGCTGATAAGATTTTGGAAGGATGTGGCTTTAATACTACTAAAGGTAGTATTAAATATAAAAGAGTATTAGTGAATGTGCTTTAGGGATGATGACTGCTGGAACTTAGAGGTGGGAGGCAGCTCTAGAAGCAGGATGCAAAGGTGAAATGTAATGCCTTTCTTAGCCTAGTGAATATTTTCTTAATTTAAAAAAAAAAAAATAATTGGGAAACAGCAGAATGAGCAGTTCTTAAGCATGGGATAAGGAATATTTAAAGTTCCTACTAGAACCAAACCAATCCCTGACTTCTCCAAAGGTAGTTTTCTCCGGTTATGAACTTGTGTTCATTCTTTAATCTTGAATTAGAGGAATAAAAACTAAAATGAGCACTGTAAATTGTAGGAAACACAGCCATCCCCAAAATTTAACTCTGTTTTAAGTAACTGTATGAGTTCACCATCTTTCAGACTAAGTTTTTAGGTGAAAATCAAGGGTCCTGGGCTGCTTCTAGGTTAGCTTCCCTTCTTTAAGGATGCTCCAGACTTTATTCATACAAAGTGTACTTGTTTTCCTTAACTCTTTAAAATCATAGTATGAAACTGATAATAAAATAAGGTTGCTAGTTTTCTAGCTGATAGTACCTTAAAAAGACTTCTGCCTAGTCTATTTTTATCTGCTTCCGTATTAGTTCTCTTAATTGCTTGTCATAGGAAAACCAATGAATACTTCCTATTATTCCTGTGGCCTCTCCAAGTGACCTTTCTGCTTGTTTTGGTTGTTGATCCAAGGTAAAAATCCAATGGAGAGCTTGCCGTTAGTATTGCAGAGTGTAGTGTATGGCTATCCATATGACTTTCTATGATGGGTATGCTTTATTCATAAAGATGTTAGCTGAAGAAATTTTACGCAGCAGTCTTCAGTTCCATGGCTATCAGAACACAAGCTTGCAAAACGTGTTGTGGTTCTCACTTATTCAGAACTCTTGCACATTCTTTTCCTATTTAGTGTTTGCTTCATGGTAGGCTCTCCAGCGGGAGTCCTGATGCAACCTTATGACGCCCCTGACTTCAGAAGTTTCTTAAGTGCCATCTTTGATCTTCATACCTTGTGAAAAGACCCAGCAAAACCTTTTTTTGGTTGTTGTGTGAGGGTGAAAAATACAATCCTTAACAATTTTTTGAAAGGCATTTATACATAGGTAACTCCAAATGGTTGAGTTTCTAAAACTTTACCAAAAACATAGTGGTTTTTTATGTTTGTTTTTTCCCATTTTATCTTTTGATACGCAGTATCTAGTGGAGATGAAATTACTGTAAACTTAATTAGGGTGCCATTGCATTAAACATGTGAGAAGACATCACCAACAATTTTTATTTTTTTTTTTTCCTCCTTCAAGATGTAGGTGGAAGCCAAATTCAGGTGGGTTGTGTGGCACTTGTGTCTTATGGAACATTTTGACTAGTATGTTTTCCCCGAGTGGGATGACAGGATTGGCAGGGAGGAGGAAATGGGATTGAAAGAAATTGACTCAATTTTACCTGATTTGTTTTTTTTTTTAGAGATATTGGGAATGGGTTGAAGTTTAGGCATTATACCTGTAAACCAAGCAGACTGTACAAAAGGACTTTTTTTTTCTGACTGGCAGTGGATATAAGAGCTGAAACCTCCCCCTTGAACTTTTGGGTCTCTGCCTGTGCTCTGTCCCCGCTGAGCTGCGGGAGAGCAGTACGACCAACGCTGTTTGGCCTGGATTAGCATTGGAAAGTGCAGAACCCAAAGCCAAGGTTAGGATGCTGTCGTGTCGATTCCAACGTTGACTGCAAGACTGCCTGAAAGTTCTTATTTTCTGGGTCTAATCCTTGGAAGGTGGAGGGTATAAAAGTATCGGAATTTGATACGTCTCACTGGACCATTTCTTGTTAGAACAGTCTTCCCTGCAACCTAAGCAAATCTTCCATCTTAACAATGCAAAACCACATTTTGAGGACTAAACGTGTTGGAAACAATGGAAGATCTGTGTTAAATTTTTATGCTGAGGAATGTGGAGGGTTTTTTTTGTCATTATTTGTAAATTGAAAAATCAGAAGTGTCTGTTGGACTTGGAACAAAAGCCTTATGTGAAGTACCTTGAACTGTGCCGTGCGTGGGGCTCATTTCAGAATAAAGTGCTGTTCAGAGGATCATTTGACTTTGGTGCCTGACATGGTTGAGCCTGACTGGTCTGCCCTGGGGCAACGGTTCATGCAGCCGTGCTGCTGACTTCTGTTGTGTGGGCACCTGCTTCTTTAGGGACAGGACAGAGACCGGCTTTGTAGAGTCCACTTGGCAGTTATGATATCAATTGACTGTCAGTCGCTCCTAGCATAAGTCTGAATGATTTCTAGGTTAAGGCTGTAACTCATCCTTGATTCTGGTTTGTTTAAAAAACCCAGAACTGCTTTGAAGTGATGTACTCCAAAGCTTAGGCACAGTATAAAATAACATTTTATGTGGGACACGTTACCTAAGCAGTGGTTAAGCAGTGCTGTTTGATTCGGCAGCATTTATTTTAGGACTTATGGTAACGCTGAAATGAATGTTACTGCTCGTGTCATTCCTGTTGTGGCTGCAGTCGCACCAAAAAGTGCTGTGAAGGAGCTTGGGTCACTAGGAATGGCTGCAGTAATCTACCAGGACTTTGAGACACTAGCTGGAGATGGTGGACCATCTTTTCCAAGTGGTTGTTCTGGGACAGTCCACCAAGGAACGAAGGTACTCCTGGTATCAACGTACAGATATTCACTGAGTTTTTTGAAGGAGGAAGGGAGGGCTGGGGGGTTATTTATTTGTTTTGACTTGTGTTGCGGGTCTGTTGAGAGTCTCGAGTTGTATGTTTCTTTAGGCTGGCAAAAACCAGTGCACTTCTTGAAGGTATCCACGAGAAGAGGGAGGTGCTCGACCCATCGTTGCTCAGCCTGACACCCGTTCTCCAGCCATAGGCGGCTGGGTAGGGTGCTGACAGTAGGGCTGGTCAGTGGTGCCGGTGTGCGGCCACCGTGGGAGTGCAAGCCTGACCTCAAATCTGTCTACTCCAGTGGAGGTGCATGGGGTGTTCCCACTGTATTGGTCTGATGCTTGGGCTTTGCAGCTACTGCCCCAGGCTCTTTTGACTTGCAGGTGCAAGTGAGACTAAGCTGTGGAATATTTAGGGAAATAGATCATCATCTTGTGTTTTTTGATTATTTTATTTTTAACTGCATGGAGTACTTTGGCAAGGAAACCAGAGTGGAGAGGGGAATGAGAAAACCAGTAAACCAGTGCTGTCTGAGTTAAGGTAGAAAGGACCTCTGTCAATAGCTCATTTCATGAACATGTTTGTGGGGCTGTAAATGTCCCAAGTCCTAAGCTGAAGAATTGTGGCTAGCATACATCTGGAAGCCAGAAGCATGAGCAGAGACAGTTACAGGCTGAATGTAGAGGAACTAGAAGAAATAATGTTTACAATCAATACAAAGATCTGTAACATCCAAACCCCCTTGCTTTCTAACTTTCCTCACCAAAGTGGGAAGCTGGATGCGGCTGGGTAAGGAGTCCGACATAATGAAACTCACTAACAGTGCTATTAAGCAGGCATTCTTTGCAGCACTGGGGATGGCTCCACCAAGAGTGCTCCAAATGTTTGGTAAACTTCCAGAGATTATATACCATAAAGTTAGACATATGCATAGGATTTCCGAGAGCTCGTTTACATAAACATGAGAAGTCCTGGAACTCATTAATACGTGCAAAATGTCTGATCCACATTCGCAGTCATCTTCCCTGGTGGTCTTTTGTCTTGGCTCATCACTGTCACAAGTTCTTTATCTTGGTCTCGATTGGTGTCTGTTGATTTCTTTGTGCTCCTTCAGGATGTATCAGTCACAGTTGCAAATATCATGTAGGCTGTCCCCCAGAGCCTCCTTATCTTACAGCCATTCTAGCTATCCCCAAATCACAAAGGGAGACTGTCCCAGAGCCTCCCCACCTCACAGCCATTCCAGCCATCCCCCAAAGGCCCTTCCTTTGTTTAACTGAGTAACTACAATATTTACAACATCTTCCTTGTTTTGGGGGCTTTTAACTCTTTCACAATGGTTGCTCTGGTGTTATGGTTGACCCAGCTCATTATGCCTCGCAGCAGCCCTCCCTGCATGAGGATGGCAACCGCTACCCTGAGACTTCTCCAGGAAGTAGTCGGGATGAAAAGAAGTGTTCCTGTTTCAATTGCTGGTCAGGACCTAGACAAAGTATTCATGTGGACCTCTTTTCTCCAGGTGTGGCTGCCTGACAGGGAGTGTGTGGTGGTGGGGAATTGGCCTCGCTCCAGAGAAAGACCAGGAATTGTGGAAGATCCAGGTGACTTAAGCACTGGTGGTGTAGTTTGTCTTCCAAAAGATTGATCTTCTGCAATGTAAAATGGAGTGTGGTTTTAAGAATATGAACTGTGAGCCAGACAGCATATGGAGATGTGAGTCCTGGAGTGACTTCAAGGATGTTAAAGATGTGCCACAGGATGGTCTCCTCAGTGCAGTCTGGGGTGTGAAGGGTAGGGTATTGTTTCAGAGTCCAAAATATCTGCTGTTCAGAGTGGATGAGCTCAACCTGCTCCAGAAGCACAGAATATTGAGTAGTTCCCATCAGCCGACCCTGGGACTATACCTGTGTTACTGTATTCTGAAATTGTAGTTTCTAATTTTGCATTGAACCCTCTTGCTAGGCACCACTTGTAGCTAGAATTTTATCCAGACATGAGAAAGAGAATACATTTTAGGTGGTTACTTGGTGAAATTGCCATCATCTGTTCTTCATCTCCCACTGTCATGGAAGTGAATAGGCTAAATGTCAAATAGGAAAGATGAAGTGAGCCTTGTCTGAGGGGTCCCACTTGACTTTAATCGATTTCACTTTGGCATCTGACGCTTGCAAGATTTTTAGCCTTGAATATGCAGGATTTTGCGTACTGATCTAATGAAAAGTTGTATATTATGCCCACAGGGCAGGGGTAACTTACATTTCTCTTTTAGAAACTCAATTAAATTATAAAGTGGGGCAGTGTTCACCAGATTCCACCTGTCTGAAGAAGGGGAACCCATTGAAATGCCACTGTCATGATGCTGAGCATGCAGAGCTCCAGCTGAGGAAGAAGACGTTCTCTCCTCTGCCCAAATTCCTTAATCAATCCGAACAATGACTTTGGTTCAGTCTTTCTGCTTTCGTATGTAAATTGGTGGCATGAAAGTCGTTTAAAAATAATATGGGTCTTTGACCTGTCTGGGTTGATGGTTCTGCTGCCTCTTGGTAGCTCAGAGTTGGAGACAGGTGGGGAGGCCAGGCAGAGGGAGTGCTTGGTGCGTTGCTGGGATCAACGTGCAGATGTTATCACTTGTGTACAAATAAATAAATAATTACCTGTGCAGATAGAGCATATGTACAGCTTGCTTCTCCTAGGAGCTGATTGTGCAGAGCTTGTGGCTTGTTGGAAGAAGTGTTATTAAAATTAAGAAACACACACTGCCTCCTCCTTGTCTTACACCCCCCTCCCCACTTTTTTTTTTTCTTCTATTTGATGTTGGGGGCTCTGCTCTGCTCCAGCCCTTCTAGTTTTCCCACTTGGCAATAGTTACTATGTTTCTACTTGCTTTGCAAGTCCCTGTCAATTCATTTTCATCTATGCATATGAAACATATTTTGCAACCCAATGACACTTTTTGAAATGGTACAAACCATTTCAATGCAACCTAATTTCCTCCTGTCTGTCTTTCCCCATATCCTGTTGAGTTAGCCAAGTACACAGCATGGGGTTTTGTACTGGTTTTCTGCTTTTATTCTGTCTGTGGGAGGACAAATGATACCCAGTCTTGCATAAAGCAAGACAGGTGACATTTTACATAAAATCTGCTGATATAAATTTAACCTACAAATGTTTTTTTAAAAAAATAATTGACCTTGCAGAATGAATTTACGTCTGATCAGCACTTTGCATGATAACCTTGAAGTTTAAAAATAAAAACAAACCCCAAAACCCCACAAAACCAAACAAAAAAACCTCTACCTTGGTAAGTATGTAGACTAACTTGAGCTGAGTAACTTGTTTTCTCTTACAAAATTTCTTCTATGTTGAGGGAAACAGAACTTTTAACACACGATAAATTAACAAGGATCTGTAAAAGATACTGGAAGGAAGTGGCTAGGGCACTTAGACCTCCACAGGTAGCTTTATGCTTGCTTGAAAACAGTGATGTATTTCAACTTATGGGCACCGAACAAAAGCAACATATGGCACTTCATGAAGTTAGCCTCTTGTCGGGTGAGTGTTATTAACTTTTTCTAAGTGCTGTTTTATGTCTGCCCGGATCCAAGGTATTTGGATCAACTTACGTGTCCTTCACTAGCTATGAGAATGGAAGTAGTTACCATGAGTTATCGCTGCTTAGACCCACAGTAACTTATCAGATGCTCATAATTCAGTCATGCGTTTGAGCCCTGACCCGAGTTGCCCATGGTTACATAAATAATCTGAGATATAGCCGTGAGGAGAGGCCAGATTTCTTGACTCGTGACGTTGTACCCTTACCATGAGGTTATTCAGATTACTCAATCTTAAGTTCTGCCTCCTGAATCAGTGTCAAAGCAACATGCTGTATCAGGTAATGTTTTTGGCTGTGTTACTAAACATGTCCTGTGTATGCGGTGCTTCTATCAAAACATCTTTCTTCTGTTGTGATCAAGGTGGATCAGGAACTATGCCTGTTTTATGTTGATAGTTGTGTATTTTTTTCATGCGTGGGTCTTTAGTGTAGAAGACATAGGTGGTTATTTCCACATCTGTGGATTTACCAGTAATTCAATCAGTCTGGGTATTAAAAAGGATGCGGATGGGAAAAACTGCAAATGCAACAAGACTGTACATTTGAAAAAGGGTGGATCGTGCCATAAAGAATGAGTCAGCATGGAAAATGGGCAATTTGTCACAGAGCATCACAACTGCCCATTAAGTGGTCTCTATGTGCCAAGGAAAGTGTGTTTGAAGGAGGGAATATGACTACGTTATTGCATTTACGTGCTGCAGGAATCATGTGGATACACATTATTTATCCCTGTATGTACCATTTCCAGTAGGTGGCTGACTGTCATTTCACACTGGCTTAAGTACTGTAAGATAACAGCTGTCATACCTCATGAGAACCTCAGTCTATTCTAACAGTATCATAAATCTGTTTTCTTGCTGTCCACAAAGTCTAAGGACCACAGAAATGCTACATTGCACAGCAGTACTCCCCTATGAAATAAACAACAAGCCATCATTTAGTGCGTTTTTGTAAGCCATATAATTCTTTTCAAGGCAAATAAATACACAAATTAGATTCAGAAAATACATTAGTCACCTAACACGTTCTAGAAATACAGGCTTGTTTCCTCTGAACATGCTTGAAGGTTTTATTGCATTTCAAATCTCAAAAAACAGCAAGCAGACATACCCCAAATGGTGACTGGGAGATTATACTGCCTTGGAAAGTTGGTCTTGTTTTTTGTTTTGTTTGTTTGGGTTTTTTTGTTTGTTTGGTTTGTTTGTTTGTTTTTGTGGTTTGGGTTTTTTTTTAAATTTTATTTTTTTTTTAATTTTTTCCCCAGAAATCCATTGACATGCTGGTCTTTCTGTAGAGATTGTGTTTCTTCTTGCTGGAACGGTTATAAAGAACTGTTGTAAGAGAGGAAAAAAAAAAAAAAAAAAACTCCAAAATTTTATTTCATTAGAAATGTGAAAGAACAGCTATAAGAGTGATTTCTTCACAGTTATTTCTTGTATAAGCAAATTAGCAATGTCAGTGAATATTGTAACTTCTTGTGAATATAGCAGTGTCCTAGGGAACAAAACCTGTCGTATTTGCTCAACTGATCTGTAGAGCTCTATGAAGCGAAAGTGGCCATACACCAATGTTGAAAACTTGACAGAGTATAGAACAAGGTTTGCTGTTTGAGGCACATACAACTGTGGAAAAATTATTTGAGTTAGGTATTTTCCCTGTACAGGGTTCTCAAGTGTATCTTTTATAATACACTGAACTAATAACGTCAGTGATACAGTGTCAGATTTATCTTGTATTTATTACATGGCAAGTAATTCTGATGCTTCACTTCTTATGAGTGTTTTTTAGAAACTTTTGAGAAGCTTGGATGATTGAACAGTGAAGTGGCAAATGGAATTCAAAGCAGATGAATGTAAGGCGATGTTCGTGGGGTAAAATGGAAAATAATGGGCCTAGATTTGACCGTTACCATTAACAAGACCTTGTAGTTGTAGGGAACAGGTCCAGGAAAACAGCTCAGTGCTTAGGAGGAATAAGCAAAGCAAATCAGATTTTAGGAAGGAGTAAACAGGAGAGAGAACATAGCTATGTCACCATATAAATCCATGGTTTACTTACCCCTTGACTACTGTGGTCAGTTCTGATCCCCTCATCTTCAGGACGGTACGTTAGGACTGAAAGGGATTTGGAAAATGGCAGCAAGGATAATTAGATGGAAGGGCTTGCATACAAGGAATGACTGAGTAGATCAACATTCTTCAGCTTTGAGAAGAAGTGGCTATGGGGGGTCTGCATAGGCCTACAGAATCAGTAGTGGTAATGAGACAATGGATAGAGATTGACTGTTCACTGTCTTTTGGGCTACAAGGACCAGTCAGTTCCAGGAAAATAAAGAAAATAAGCAGTTGTTTATGCAAGACGTAGTAGACTTAGGGAAATTGCAAAAAAGAAGGATGGTAACAAGACTATGACACAGATTCAAGGTGACACTAGGCAAATCTTGGAAGAATTTTCTGTTGGGGTTTAATAAACGGACAAACCCCTTCAAGCTCAGGAATTTCCTGAGCAGAAAATATTTGGAACTGAGGAGGAGCAGAAGGAAAAATCACCAAATGTGCTAACCTTCCTAGGTGTTCACTTGCTGGAACGGTTGAAGACAGAATACTAGACTTGAGAGACCTTTGTTTTGAGCAAGTGCAGCAGTTTTGTTGTTTCAAGACTCTTAAAATACCATACTATACTTGTTTGTTAATCATTCTGTTACTTTTTGTGATCACCTTCCAACTTGTTACTATGTCTTTCTCTAGCAAGTGTAGTCTGGC
>NW_009597543.1:0-18108 GCF_000690535.1 Cariama cristata | reverse complement strand
TTCCTGCTCAGCTCCATGTGATGTTCTCTGTGCAGATACAGTTCTATCCATCTTCTGTCACTCCGAAATCTCTTTCAGTACTGTGGTTTTTCAGGACAAATTCTGACTGCACATTTAGTGTTATTCATTAATGTCATTAACGTTGTTTATTGGAAGAAAGACATTTAGTCGTCTTCTCTTTTTCACCCATATTGGTCATTTCTTATGACCTAGACTACTCTGCCTGCTTTTCTGAGAGCTAGAGTGTAAAATCAGTGGATAACTGTAAGTTATACAATCTGAATTATACAGATCAGAATTAAAGAGAGAATTAAGGAATCAGATCAGGATAAAAGAAAGGCAGATATAGTTAAAGGAACTATATAAGAAATTGAGTATTATTTGCATTCCTCATCTGTTTGCTATGTACAGTTTGCTATGAAAATGTATATGCAGGAGCATAGAAAATCGAGAACAAGGACTTGTTATATATCATGTGCCAATTTGACACCCAGTCCTGGTTTGTGAGGTTAGACCGTCATTGAGAAGGTTTGGTCAGTGGACTATTACTTATTACTTACCTAAACCAACTTCAGCTAATTTGCAGAGGCTAGCAGTTAAGATGAATTGCAACTTCCTCAGTTTTTTAATGTATTAGGAAGATATTTTCAGAATTCTTTATCATAGGTATCTCTTAAAATTGCGTGCATACTGCATTCTCCCTGGAAAGCCAAATATGTGGATAAAAAGCTTCTCAGAAAAGATATCCTGGGTTCAGATCCCCTTCTGTAAATGGTCTTCTCTTCTACTGGGTTAGTTTTATAAAGCCTGGGGATTGTTCAGGGACATCTGAGGTTGTCCCCTCTTTTTTACTTGCTCTTATACAAGCTGATAGACACACAGAGTACCTCGTGCTGCTGCATGGTTGCCGTCAGGCCGCCTGGTTACTGTGCAACACTGTGCTCTCTTGAGGCTGCACCTCTGATGCAGAACTGCAGGCACAGATACAGCCATGCGCAGCTGTGAGATATGGGGAGTGCAGTCAGATCGAAGGGTGTCCTGTCCTCCTTGCCGTCCAGAATTAGTGTTTGTTTTGAGAGAGCAGCAGAGCAATGGTGACCCAAATTCCCAGAGACACAGATATGTCATAACTTGGGAATGCTGGAACAGGGGTGCAGAAATCCCAGCTCCCAGTGCAATAATGTCGAGTCAGGAAGGATTTTTTTCCCCTCAAGTTTCGGTTGTTTATCACAAGCTGCAATTGTAAGAAGTTAATCCTCTAGGCATAGGAGGGAAGTCAATGTTTACCAGTGCTGTGGGTAATAATACTGGAAGGGCTCAGAATACTTTTACTCAGCAGAGAACACCACAGTGACCACAGTACAGACCTGGAAGACAGACAGCAAACTTTGCTTTAGGTATGCAGCCAGCTCCAAAGGAGGGATTCTTTTGAAGTTCGTTCAGGGTTACTATTGCTTGCTCTTTACTGTTTTTTTTAAAGACTCAACCTCAAAGTCATCACCTGGATTAGGGGAGGGAAAAAATCAACAATGGTTTCTAGAGGGGTTCCCTGGCAGGGATTAGGAAACTGGCTGGAAAGGGTGGCAGTCAGCAGTCTCTGCATGCTTGGGGGTAGGTAGGTAAAATCTTCAACTCTACTTACCCTTGAGCCTGGAGCTGTTTGCAGGGATGAGCAAGAGAGATGACCAAGAAACAAAACTAGGCAAGGATCCAGTGATTCATGGTCACTGCCAGTTCTTCTGGTTACTCAGAATAAGTCTGGTATGATTTAAGAAAAGCCCTGCAAGTCCGGAAACTCTTCAATCGGAGTGAAGAAATGCATGATGGCTGCCTTGACTTGTTTTAGCTTAACAAACAGACAAAGCTTTCCGTGCAAAGACTTCTAAGGTCTAATTTTTCTTTCCTTGGACAGCAGGTACACGAATAATTCCATGTACTGGAGGATTTAGATACAATGAATGACTTATGTGAGAGTTTGGGCAGTTCAGAGCCTCTTCTCAGGAGCATTGTAAATTGGCCAGAGTTACTTCCATGTAAAGTGTGGTGAAGAACTCTCAGGTCATTGTAGGCTGATGGAGCCATAAGATTTGTGAGTCACAGGGAGCAGGGTCAGGAACCGATAAATCAGCTGAATATCATAGTCAGCCTCTGTCTCATCAACAGGAGTGTATACCTTTATGAACACTGTAATTGCCTGGAAATGCAGGCAGGTGATTACAAGTATCTCTTACAGCAAGGTTTTAGGAGAATGCATCTGTTAAAGAAGACAAAAAATGGAGGTGAGGGTGGCAGTAATTGTGATGAGGAGGGGCTAGAGCCTGACATCACGTCCCCACTGAATACAAAATGTTCCCGAAGGAGTCTGCGTTCTACCTGCACTTGAGGGTAGCTCTCGGATATTAGTCAAAAGTTAAATCACCTCCTTGACACCATATTTTCATCCTTGAATGGCAAGGATAGTAATTTTGTCTCCTTTCTGGTTGTCTTTTAGTGGAAAAGGAAGCATAATTTTTAGGCAGTACTGTTCATGTGGGGTCCACCTAAATAGCAGTAAGGGCAAGACCCCCTGTCTAGGGGCAGGTTTGCTCCAGTAGCACTGTTGCTGGACTTCCAGAACTTCTCCTGAGCAGAGAAGACAGTTCTCAGGTGCCCTCATCTGGCTGTTTAAGGCATGCAGATGTCCTTCAGCATCTTCTGTCTTCTTCAAAGAGCCAGCAAAACTAGCCAAGTCCAGCCTGAATGCTTTCCTCGACAATGGAGCCTGAGGGTGGGAGGTGTTGTATGTGGGTGTACAGCTTGCCAGGAAGAGATATGGAAAAGTCCCAGAGACTTGGAGAAAATTTTTTCAACAAGTGATGTCTTTTTGAAGAATTGGATTATCTATTTTAAAGATACCTGTGTGAAATAAAAGGGAAGATTGTTGAATTCTTAGTTTTATTATAAACTAATGCTTTTCCTGAGGGAAGTAGATTTCCTTCTATAAAAATTAGTAGCTTTCCTTAACACTTCAACAATGAAAGGAGAATTATCCTTAGTACTTCTAGTTTTGCACTCTGGCCTAATGAGAGATTTCAGCTAGATTCTCAGCGTATTTTCATACATAACTTTATGTTCTCGTAGTAGCTTGCCAATCCTGTTCAGTTTAGAAGGACCATTTGAATGAATCAAGTTGTTTGCTAAGGCTGAAACCTAGGAACTGATCCAAACCAAGGAGGTAGTCCAAACACTCTTGAACTTTCTGGCAAGACTAACTTCAAAACTTTCTGGATTTAAGGATGTGACCTTGCAGCCGATGGGAATAGGAACTGAGCATTCAGCAGCAAACTCTTCAAATGTCTCAGGCACAGCTTTACTGCCAACTCTTTTTATCAACTTCAGAGCTATCATACCTTCAAAAGACAATGGACCCGTACATGGATTTAAAATGCTGAAGAGTAACATTGAAAGAATTGATTTCTTCCCAATCCCAAACTGCAGCTTCATGCACACGCAGGACATGCAGTGCAGCTGTGCATGCTTCAGCACCATCCTCAGAATATGAAGACCCCCAGTCTGAACTGTGCCAGTGCTGCCTTGAGGGTAGTCCGAGGAGATGGGTTAGAAATGGAGTTGCACTGTTTTTCTGTTCTTGGCTTCTGGAGATCAGCCAGACCTTGGCATACTTGAAAGCAATTAGGGAAAAAAAACCAACAAACCAACCACAAAACAAAAAGCAATGTAACATTGCTGAGAGCCTGGCATGCACCATTTATCGTCTGAATTAACCTTTCACACCATTTTTTGATAAAGTTGCTGTTGCCCTACTGAGACAGCATCATTTTTTCTCTTCTCTGTGAGGAGAATCTAGGGCCAAATGTTTGCTGAGGCCGTGCCAAAAGCAAAAGAAGGGAAAACAAGAATGTATTCCTGGAGGGCAAGGTAAGAGTCAAACCTGGGGCATCCCATCTCTGAAAGACTTCAAGCACAAGCTACTATAGTGAGAATCAACCGGGTATGCCTTTGGGTACTGATAGCCAACTCTGCCTGCATTTTGTTCTTTTCTGTCCGTGGCAGCTAAAATCAATGTGGCATAGGAAAGGCAATGAACCAGGAGCTTAACTAATTACTGAGCCTGTGCTGGAGGAGCTGCGTTGGTTTGTCTAACCCCGCGCTCTCCGTAGTCATGTTCTGCTGCTGCCACATCTGAAAAATGTGAACTGCCAGGAGCTCTCCTCTCTCACATTAGCAAGCAGAGGTTATTGATGTAGCTGTACTCAACTGAAGAAGGAATGGGAGAGGGAGGTAGGTGAGGCTCTGCTTTCTTGTCTCCAGATGCAGTTATATTGGCTGAAGAATATCAGCTTTCAAAGTGAAAGCGTAAAACTGAAGGAGGATAAGAAATAAAACACACAGCATTTGCTGATGAGATTTTTATGATAAAAAAATACCACATTTTCTTACAGATGGAATGGGCATTTTTAGATCTCATATACAGTCTTCCAGTGTAGTTATCCAGTTACTAGTTGTGCAATTTAAAATCAGGACATAACGTGTTTCATGCTTTGCATTCAGTCTGAAAAACCGAAACTCCAGGAAAGCGGCATTTTTAACATTTCACCACTGGATGGAGACAGTACTCTAAGACGTGTGAGTAATTACTAATGGAATTGGAATTAAATCCCTTGCAATAAAGAGACTGAATAGATTAGCAGACACTGAAGCAAGAAACAGTGGAACACCAGCTCGATTTATGGCAGAAAATGTATTGAAGGAACATCCTTTGGATTTGTGCTTGACCTATTTTTATGGAGAGAAAAGAAGACATTTAGTTTAAAAAAAATTAATTCCGCTTCTCTCTACATACACACAAAGCTGCAATGACACAGATCAGCAAGAAACAAGGGAAGATAACGTGAAGCTTTCTAGGATTTTCTTTATCTTTTCCCAGCTCACAGTATATTTTTCCTGGCAGGAAGATCCTTCAGCTTTGTGAGTCTGGCCTTGAGGGCTCGATGTTGCTGTTAGCAGCTGAGGTTGCTCCAGCAATGGTTACAGTGGATGGCTTGTTTGCAGTGGAGATGCTTCCTTCCCTCAAGGACAGAGGGGAGAAAGTCACTGGGTGGGAGGCAGCAGCAGAATCAATGGCCAGCAGCCTGCAGGTTGGTAGGAAGATCTTCAGAGATCACTGCAGCTCAGAGGCAAGAGTAGGAATGGGGGAGAGCCTGTGCTATCAGGGTTTATTTCTCTTCTCACATACATTAAGGCATTTTACACATTTTCTTCCCTCTTCGCATGTGTGTGTATGTGTGTGTGTGTGCGTGCATGAAAGGGAAGGAGGGAAGGGGTGCAGTGGTTTTTAGCCCAGTCTCTTAGATAATCACACTGTACTTCTCTGTTGCCACCAATAACTTTTGAATTTGTTGGATGAATTAAGGATTAATTAAATGAATTCAAAGATAATTATATTCTTATAAATTTTGTGGAAATAGCCAGCCAGATAGATTGGAGACTCTTGAAGTGCCCTGACTAAAGGAAAGGCTGAGGTGTGAGCACATATATTAGAGAACCCACTCTGGAGAGCACTCTTCTAAGTGCCCCTTCCCTGGGAGAAGCTTTAATCAGAGTGTGCAATCAACCACAAGATAAAAAAACCATAGGCAACCAGATTTCATCAGTTCAATAGGCACTAGAGCCTCCCCTTAAAAGCAACAAACAGAAAAGTTGACCTACTCCATTACCATCTCTCCTCTGCCTCCAGGTCACGGAGTCTGTACAGAGATTAAAAGCTGAAAACTTTCACTAATAAAAGCAACAACAAAGAAAATAACATCCACTGAGGCTGATTTTTCATGTATCTGCTTGTTATATTCAGGAGATGTGTTTCTAGACAGCACTGACATTGCACAGTGGTTAGAGGAGTGAAGCTCTTTGGGGAATGGGCATGGGGAAGGGAGGTTGAACCTAAGAGTGTGTGACAACTGCTGATGTATGCCTGTCACTTTTGTTCCCCAAATGCAATATATCTTGGATCAATTACGTGCTGATTTACATGGAAATGTTTCCAATTTTCTCCAAAATCAAGGTTTCAAGTGTAATTCCTTTGCCTGCAGCTAAGTTTGATGTCGATCTTCAAGAACAGATCCTTAAAAGTATTTAGGTGTCCTGCTCCTGGGTAAAATTCTCTGCCTAACTTCATCATCCAGGATCCCCACGGAGATGCCTGGTCCCGAGATAAGACAGATGGTCACTTTGATGCGCAGAGTTCTGAAGTACTACATAGAAAGGCGTAGTGTTTAGGCATGAAGGGGAGCTGACCTTCTGCAGGTAGGATTTGTTTGCAGTGACAGACAGATGTTTGCAAGCATGTGCCTTGTTATTTACTTATTCAGCTGTTCAGCTATTGGATTTGTACCCATCTCATCTGTTATTCCTCTGGTATGCTCCTGTTTGCAGAAAGAGGTGAACACAGAAAGTCTCAAAAACTAGCTGTCCCTCACTATGTTGTGGGAGGACTCTGACTTGCAGAAGGTTTAACTTAAAGGGAACCAGACTCCGTTTTCCTGCCTACCATACTTTTTGCTGTTTTTGAGGAAAGCCCTGATGCGGGAGGTGGTCAGGGAGGGGATATGCTGTTATGTAGCCAGTCAGTGCAAAATTATGAACTGTGGCTTTGGTCAGAGGTAATAGGCTTTGTTTCAGAGGAGTAGCCCTCTGAGGAAAGAAATATGTCAAAAGCCAAACTCTGCTCTAAGTGCTTGATATGGGAGCAGGAAGATTTACCAGATGGAAAGAGGAGGCTAGAGTTAGACATGAGAAATGGAAGGAGAGGCAGACCAGGAACATCAGGCGTACATGCTTATAGCGGTGATGAGCATAGATGTGCTGTAGACACATTAGAAAAATTACGTGCATGATTGGTAGAGGTAATACCAAAGCCAGGGCTCTGCACAGTGAAGAGCAGCATGGGCTCAGCCCTTGGTCATGGCAAGACATGACCTGCAAAATAGCGTAGAAGCTTGCAGGTGATTGTACATGACAATTAGCATAGATTTGAATGTTTGACATGTCTTATTTTCCTAATCCCTCCTTCCTCCTCCCATATTGCCTCTCTGGTTGTCTTATGGTTATGTGTGGCTTGACCAATCTATCAGTGCCCTCTTCCACTCTACTTCATGCGGCAACTTGCAGCTCCACAGGCACCACGTAGGGTACCACAGAATGGTCAAACACACTGATTTTGCTATACAGGCTTCCAGGTGACTGTGGCACAATGTCCTGGCATCTCTCTGAGTGTACTCCACCATTGCTCCCCAAGTGACAAAGACAGAGCTGAATGTTCTCTCAGTTCTCTGCTGTTGGATGTCCCTTCATGCCAGGCAACCATCACAAACCTTCACTCTGACAAGTGGCTTTGCCACTGCTTAGCCAGAGCCAAGTAACACTCCGAACTAACCAATCTGTGTACAGGAGAGCATGTACTTATATACAGGTATGGTTTCTTTGCTGATTGCATTCTTGTAACGCGTAATGTGGGATTTCAAATCAGTCATAATGTTTAGTCTGGAGAAAGGGAGGCTGAGGGGAGACCTTATCACCCTCTACAACGACCTGAAAGGAGGTTGTAGCGAGATGGCGGTTGGTTTCTTCTCCCCGGTAACTAGCGATAGGACAAGAGGAAACGGTCTCAAGTTGCACCAGGGGAGGTTCAGGTTGGATATTAGGAAGAATTTCTTCACTGTAAGAGTCGTTAGACATTGGAACGGGCTCCCCAGGGAGGTGGTGGAGTCCCCATCCCTGGAGGTGTTCAAAAACTGTTTAGATGTGGCGCTTCGAGACATGATTTAGTGGGTTTAGCGAGCATGGTGGCATTGGGTATACGGTTGGACTTGATGATCTTTGAGGTCTCTTCCAACCATGATTCTATGATTCTATATCTGGCTCCTGCTCAGCTTCTGCTTCCTCCAGCCTAGCCCAGATCCATCAGTCGTGAAAAGCTTCCCAGCCTCACCAAATGACCACGCCACATGATTAGTCACTCAAGCCACAGCCATAAAGATATCTGAAGATCCATGGTTGTCCCATACCTTCCAAACTGTCTCAACCAGGCAGCATGCCAGACTGATTAAGAGGCTTGCTGTGGCAAACAGGAAAATCTTTAATTTTAGTGCTAGGGAAAAAAAAAAAAAAGAACACCAAATTTTCACACAGAAAACTAACCACAGGTTTTCTTAGAGCTTAGGCTGCACTCACATCTACAAACAGCTACATGAGTTTGCAGACAATACTGTAGCATACGGACATCTGCCAGAGCAGTCATACTAGTTACCGTTTCTGTTCGTATCCTCTGTTGGACCTAGTTACTTAAGCCCAGTTTTCCTCTCAGTAGTGGAAAGGGAGAGAGGGAGACCCAGTAATATCTAGTAACTTACTGATTAAAGCATTCCCAAACAGTAGGGTAGGTCCTACTGATGACATCCAGGGATTTTATCTTACTGAAAGGCTCTCCTGCTTTGCCTTGCACTGGATCTTCAGGTAATTTATTAAGCAGTGTTATCACTTCAACAGTTTTCTGCATGATGAATGATGAAAACATAGGCCTTGCTGTGCCTATGCCAAGCACGCATGATAGCAGCAGGACAAAGTTCTTGAGAACCTCCATGACACAACAATAGTGAATCTGCATGCCCAAAGAGTAAGGTACCTGTTCAACTATGCCTGAGAATCCAGTTTTACTACACAAGGGTTGAAGATATGGTTTAGTTTCAATTTGAATGAGGAACACAGTTTTGATGCACTTGTTAAACTTACTCTCCTGACTGGGTTTTAGAGCCATCCAAAGCTTAAGTAATGAATTTTGGATTGACCATGAACTTTCAAAGTGAGATATTCATTGTTCCTTGAATTGGCCCTAGATACTGGAGAGTCTCAAACTACCAAAGTATTTTTCCTAAATCCACTTTTTCTCTGACTTGAAAGCTTCGCAAGAAAATATCATTCAATTTTATTGGAATTTTGCATGAAAAGTCATTTTAAAAAAAAGCTGTTATCAAATTATGAACACAGCTACATTCTGGACATTTTTTTTTGTAAGGAAACAAGTGGCAGTGTTGAAGGCATATAACCCCAAGCAGCAGGTGGGATTTTCTTTTTTTTTTTCCCTAGGGCGGCTACTTGCCTCCCTTAAAATTAAGGATTTAAAATTAAAATGGAGATAAATCTTGAACTCTATCTAGAGAACAGCATATATAAAAAGAACTATAATTATTTTTAAATGTTTCAGTCTGGCTTACAGCAAATTCCTGTGCTTTTTCATGAACCTATTAAATGTTTCATTTGTTAAGTATGCCTCTACTCGTATATAAAATACTAATCACAAGGGGTTCCTCTACTTTATCTAAAACTATGCAAAGTACAAATGCAGACACCTTGTCTTGTGCAGTGTGGGATTTCTACTGATGTTTGCTTTATGTTGTTACATTTCACTGGTTGTCATTGTTTCCTGCTGTTGTGTGGGCAATTGTTGCATTAAAGGGTATGGAAATTTGGCAGAAAATAACCCCCCTTGTATTCCAACTTGTCCTCAGGTATTAGAGGGGCTGGGGGTGGCTGGGCTTAGATTCTGAGTGATATCCAATACAGCACTGTAAGTCCGGTCGCATTCAATAGCCAATTCGGCATTAAATTGAACTAACATGGCTACGGATGCACAAATAGCACAACACGCTAGAAGTCCGGTCGCATTTACCGCAGCAAGATGCACAAATAGTGTAGTTTATTGAAGCAACAGATACAGATTCTTATAGATTGCCAGTGATAAATACACTGTCTGCATTAGCGCTAAATATGTATTTTTTTACCCAGGAATCATGTAGTGTAGTCGGAGACACAGATGATACCAAAGAGGTGTCCCTGCTTTGGGGAGGAGAGAGAAGCAAGCCCATTGACTTGTCCACAGAGCAAAGGTCATGTTCTCATCCTCTACCATGGAGGATTTCAAATACTGAATTTATATTTTTGGGAGAAGTGGAGGTGAGACTGTAGTCAAATTACCTGTTGATGCAGTCATAGTGGAGGGGAGGTGGGCAGCCACTTTCTCAGTTTAGTGTGTTTTTCATATGTAAATAAGGAATAACAAGGGTGGTGTTTACCTTTAATCATACTGTGTTTCGTGGGCAGGGGCAGAATGGAACTGAGACATGTTGGTATCACTCTCTCTTCCATCCGGCTGATACAGCAGTAAGGGCTATCTGGCCTCTACCTGGCAGCCCATCACCCCCATCACCAGCTGGCTCTATCAGTTCCAGCTACCACACCTCATTAATCCCCTCGCCACATATCTCACAGCCTCAGACTTCATTCCTACAGCAACACAAGGAAAACAGCAGCCTGCGTGTGGGTCCAGTGCCTGGGAACAGACCCATCCACAAAGTGGTTGCAAAGCATCTGGCCCTTTGATAATACTTATCTACTGAGAAGTGTTTCTGTTCAGTGAAACTGGGTGTTTAGTAGTTTACTAAGGGAAGAGGTGAGAGGAGTAGGATGTGCTCAGCACACGTACAGAGGTCTGGGACTGCCAGAAGAGAGATCAGACTAAGCATGACCTTGGTTGCCTTAAAGACCCTATTTGTGTAGGCTTTCTGCTAACAAGAGGTAATGACAGCTGCTCCTAGGTTAAACGGCAAAGAGTACTTTAGGAATACAACAGCTACTGAATGCTATTTTCTGATTAGTGCCGTTAAATAACCCAGAGAGATTTGTAGCAGTATTATCGTTTCCACTTGTCACTCAAAATTATGGCAGTATCATTGCAAAGGAGGAAAAGTTCCTGCTGTATTAGCGACTCAAATTTCTAGTGCAAGAAGAGGAATTAAACCCATCGTTCTGCCTCTGCCCAGGCATGTTGGTATTCAAAGAGTCCCAGGATAAGATGATCTTTCCAGAGATGGTGACACCCTCTCCTTTCCTGACACAATCTGCTTATCATGAAGCCCACTCAGGAATGAGTAATTGGTTAAAAACTGTTTTTAAGTAATCCTAAACTGCCATACACAAAGTAAAGCACTCCATTCTGCTAATGTTATGGTTAGGGAAAGCCAGGTAGATAATCAGTGAGGAGCTACATAGAGAGAATACAAATACAGGGAAAACTTCCTGATGTGCCATACTGACAACAGAAGTAGAACAGAATAGTGCTGCAGGGAATGCTGCCGCTTCTCACCTCACCCTGCTCTCTTTTGCACTGTATTTTCCATACGTTTTCTTGTGAAATGAATTCCTAAATAATTCAGTGATTTTTCTTTACAAAGCCGGAATTAAGATTCCAAACTGCAGGTGTTAGTGTTAACTTTGGAAGACCTAAGTACCTCGTTGAGGATTGCAATGTAAGTGATATCAATAAAATCCCATGGTCTCTCTGGTTCCAATTTAAAAGGCAAATAAATAAAATTTGTGAAACACTAGTTTTCCTGTTGGCAGTATTGGGATCCCATTGCATAATATATGCCATAAAAAAAGTAGTATGTCCTTATACATGTGAGTGTCTGAACTGTGTGCACATATATATATATGTGTGTGTGTGTATATATACACATTCTGTCATGCATATATAGTAGCTTCCTCTCCAGGGCTATTATTCTTTAATGGGTCACAGACACACAGAATGTAATAATTAGGCATGGAAAAAACAATTAGACAGAGTTCATTCGCTTTGCAACAGGAGGTTATAATCCTCAGTGGAGAACGTGTGTCCTATTAAGCTGATACCTTAGAACATACTGGAGTGGTTTCCCACGTGAGGATGCTGACGGGATTATTTGGTTTTACCATTCCTGTGCAGGATCTAATAATGCAGAGTGGAAGAGCTGTCTGGAGAGGAAGTCACAGTTCAGCACAGTTTACTTCTTTTCTTTATACTAATTATGTCTATTTTATTTTTGCCTTGTCTTACCTCCTGTCCTCTATTCACTTCTTTCTATTACATACCAAGAATAGAGCAAGATCTCCCTTTTAAAACCCTGTAGAGGGCCTACTACCATGAAGCTGATGTTAGAGCTTTTATGTTAAGGTTAACCTGTGTCTTTTCAACAATTTAAGAGTGGGGCAAGGTGACATGATCAGTACCAGAGTAGCACTGGCTTTAGAGCAAGCCTGACTCAAGAGGCAGGTGAGGTCATTCAATTGCACACCTTGTCCTGAAAAGAACACGTGAGACCTCAAGGGAGTACTTGCCACCCCTACCTGTAAACCACACATGGAGGTTCCCTCACCACAGTTCTCCAGCATGTATGATATTTGCCATGCAAAAATTTTGGTCTGCCAAAATGTCCTGGTTGGGGTGTCACCGTTTAAGGCTGGACTGGCAATTAAAGTGGTCAACAGATGCTCTCTATTAACCCTTTCCTTCCCCAGAAGGGAAAGTAAAGGAGAAAAGGGAGAGAGACTTAAGAGTGGGAAAATGAAAGCAATTTTAATAAAACAATAACAATGAAAAAAGTATAATACTACTACTACTACTAACAGAAATAAAAATATACAAGACCGATATTGAGCTTCCCAGTGATGATCACAGAATTGCGTACCATAGTGACTCGCTGACGTGACAGGGTGAGCGGGCTGTCCCGTACTGGACTCCGCAGCAGACGGGAACCAGATTCAGGAATACACAGATTAGGATTGGAGTCCCACAATGATGCCGGCCATGAAAAGAAGAGCATTGACCTCTGTGATCCCTTAGTTTATACTGAGTATGATGTGGATGGGATAGAATACTTCTTTGGTCAGTTTTTGGTCACCTGTCCCATCCACACTTTCCTTTTATGCCTTTTCACTTGTGAACCACAAGAGAACCAACAGTGACCTTGGTTCCCACAGGAATAAGTACAAACACGGGCCTTCTGCATACCAATTCTACTGTTATCTTAGTTACAACTATAAACATCAAGTGTTATCAATTCTGAAAGCAGACACTGTCTGAAAAACATGTAGTCAACTTCAGAAAGTGCAGTTACATAGAAGAAACTTAACTGAAGGAAAATCTACTGAAAGGAGAATTGGTCCTGTTTTAGTCGAAACCAGGACATGAGGTCAAGATGGATGGGCACTCCTGCTCTCAGATGCAAAATGGAGAGGTTTGGTGGGCTATGCTACAAGGCAGATACTGTGTCCAGTGGCTTCTGAGGAGCAAGTGCCCAGGCGCTCAACTCAACAAGAGCCTCTGCTAGAAGCAGAAGAAAGAGCCCAACTTGTCTGAGGTCCCTCAGCTTGCAAGGACTCAAGAGAAGCTGACAGAAGCAAATGGCATCAAGAGGCAAATAAGTGCTATTTTGTCTCTGGTTGGATTGCTAGTAGAACCAAAGCCTACTTTTTTCCTCCGGATACTGTGGTACTGCATACAAATATCAACTTCTACTCCAACAGTCCAGTGATTTCTTTGCAAAATGAGTTATTTCTAAAACCATTGGTATTCATTATTCATGTATGTATTGCATTGTCCATTAATTTCTTTTCCAAAAATTGTTAGAGAAGCCATGCCAGGTATCGAGTATAATCTAAGAACAATGTTTTATCTAGTTTAATATTTACACAGGAAAATTTTTTGAAGGTTTCAAGATTTCCATATAAAGGCTATATTATAAGTTCTATCATAAATTAAGCCACAGGCAATCTATTGTATGTGATAGTATGCACATGATGGATAAAGGCTACTTTTGACGACTGTCTAAAACTGTTAGGATCAACAATGTTCGAAATCATAGAGACTTAATCTCACATGAGCCAACCCCCACCCCCCCAAATACTGAAATGAAAATTACACAGATCAAAATCTGATGAATAAGAGGATAAAACCTCAGTGATATCATTATATCTATAAAATATAGTCTGTAATTAGAAGGGATTGGTGCTGTAGGCATGCTGCTGTCAGGAAATATACAATTGTCCTTACTCTGAAGTCATGGAGAATTTTATTTTTATTTTAAGTATATTGTCTATCTTAGAATTGTCAGTCTGTGCAATATACATTGCACTGAACATCGTTTGAAGTAAGACAACTGATCCCATCTGTATTTTTCCAAAACTAGACTGCAGGGGATGTTGTTGCATATCTGTAGATTTCAATGTGTTTGGTGTTTACCTATCTGGAGCTGTTAAGTGTAGTTCCCAAGTACATTTGCCTAAAAATAAGAATTACCTTATAAGACAGAAGACTTTGATAGAAGACGACTGTCAGACTGTCTGAGGCCCCTAAGAAAATGTAAATTACATTCACTGCCAAAGACTTGCACCCCTCCTGGTCTGTTAAAAAAAATTAATTCCATCTTGATTCATTTCCAGCTGCATGCCCCACGTTACGTTTTATTCTCTTTGGTGTCTAAGACCACAAGCTGTCTAATTAAGTGTCGCTTTCTATTGAAATCAGGTTTTGAATTTCCTGCCTTTGAATGGACACCAAGAAGAATTCATTTTCCCACCCTTCCAGTGACAGCATTTTTGTTCATTGGCTCTCTGTTGGCTGAGATCCAACATTAAAAAGAAAAATTGCCACTGATGAGCATAACTAGAATTTTGAAACATCTTGGGGTTTAGTTTTTTTTCTTTTTCCTTTTTGCTTTTCATTTCAGTGAACAACATTTGAGATGCCTCTTTGGAAACATCGAACATTGATTTGTGTCCCAAGGCTGTAATTTTTTTTCAAGTGCACTAGTGTTCCTTGCCTTTCCCTTTCCCTTTCCCTTTCCCTTTCCCTTTCCCTTTCCCTTTCCCTTTCCCTTTCCCTTTCCCTTTCCCTTCCTCTTCTTCTCCTCTTCTCTTCTTCACTTGTCTTCTTTTATTTATTTTTTCCTCTTAAATGGAATTTCCTCTAATTTACTTTGTGCCCATTGCCTCTTGTCCTGTTACTGGGCACCACTGTGGAGGATCTGAGTTCCATCTTCTTTGGTACCCCCATCAGGTGTTTATACACATGGACAGGATCTCCCTGAGCCTTCTCCAGGCTGAACAGTCCCACTTCTGTCAGCCTCTTGTGTATGTCAGGTGCTCTAAGCTCTTTATCATCTTCTTGGCCCTTTGCTGGCCTCACTCCACTATGTCCATGTCTCTCCTGCACTGTGGAGCCCGGAGTTGGACCCAGCACTCCTGATGTGTCTCACCAGTGCTGAGCAGAGGGGAAGGATCACTTCTCTCAGTCTACTGGCAATGCTTCTCCTAATGCAGCCCCAGATGCTGTTGTCTTCTTTGCCGCAAAGGTAGAGTGCTGGTTGATGTTCAACTTGGTGTTCACCAGGACCCCCAGATCCTTTTCTGGAAAGATGCTTTACAGCTTGTTGGCCCCCAGCCTGTACTGGTGCCTGGGATTGTTCCTGCCCAGGTACAGGACTTTGCACTTCACTTTGTTGAACTTCATGAGATTCCTGTTTGTCCACTTCAAAGGGAAATGTTCAACCTTCACCCTCCTTTCAAGCAGCAAAATTGACAAGAAAAGAAGAAAACTCCAAACACCTGAAAATTTGTTGCTCCTACCAAAGGAGGATTAAAAAATAAGCAAGGATATGCAACCCATCTCTTTAGCTATAATAGGATTTACCACATGTACGTTCCTTCCTCGCGTTAGTCTTTGTTGAGTTAAATCCCATTATACTTAATAACTGTACAGATTAAAGAGCCTTCTAAAAGGGACTGATCAGTATTAAATAGCACAATTTGAATACCTTACGTGTATGCTGAATCTGAAAATTGAATAAATAATAAGATTCTTTAAAAGGATTTTTCTGTGATCAGCACTGACCTCAGTGTCTCTTGTTGAGAAACAAAAAGTCTTTTTTTTCAGTGGAAAAGAAGTGGAAAAAAGGTTACTGCCTACATTATTTCAAGACCTGGGAAAGAAAGGTGAATAAATAATCCCCGTGGAGAATCAGCTAAGAAGATTATTTTGCTGTATGGAAATCTGGGTTATTATAATTTGCACAGTGTCTTAAGACAAAGCGTTAGAAGAGCAGGATAAAGTTGTTAGGTTGAATCACCAGAGACCTCTTACAAGGTATGGTTGGAATCAGGGTAGAGGGCACACAAGTAAAAGTAGCTTGAATATGTATTTTCATGTAATAAATATTGGCAGTGCAGCCTATGTAATACATTACTGCTGACTTGCACTTCTCTTATTAGCACCATTACAACCCCAATGGTTTCAATAACACTTTAGATACCCTTTCAGAAACATCAACCCCTTCATCTTTTTGTTTAGATTTTTCAATTTGACACAACCCTTTTTTTGTTACGTGTCCTGAGGTTGTAAACCTTTTTTTTTGGTGTACCAATCCAACCTCTCTGAAGAGGAGAACTGATAGCAGAATTTGACCCTAGTTATTTTGTATGTTTAGTCTCATTTTCCAAGTTTCATTTGTAACTACTACTTATAGAATTTTCCTTGGTATAATGCTGGTTTACTTCAAGTGAAAATCTTACAGCTAAAATCTAAAGGGAAAACCTGCAGAGAAGATGCCTTTATCAGGAACCATTGCTTGTCAAAAATGAAGCAAAAAGAAATGAAATGGAATTACAACAGTGTCCTATCCTGCAACAGCATCTTTTATTCAGGCACTCATAGACACTAAAGAGATTGCTAGCTAAAGAACATCTTATGTCCTAAAACGCTTATGTCTGACTGCCTGGAAATTGGATACAAAGAAGGCAATAGCGACCTGGGAAGAGAACATGAACTGGTGTAAATTGATTAACACAGTGGAAGTCAGTAAGGAATAGAACAAACTGAGTATCACCCCCCTGCCCCATCCTCTCAGCAGTGTGGCTTTCTGTTCAGGAAACAGAACTTAACACTTCAAGTGACTGCTGTATTGAAGTACACGTGCAGCCACTCATTTTGCATAAGGAAAAATACTCTGATAGTTCTATATGAGCCTGTGTTCTGTTGTTTATAGACAATACTAAAAAGCCTGTTGGACTGACATATCTTTAAAATGTATCATAACTGCAACCTTCAATTTAAAATGTAATTTTTATGAATTTACAGTGTAGTTTTCTCATTCAGGGACATTTAGAGGGCTAGAACAGACCAAGGAGTTCATGGTGTACCAGTTGGTATCCAGGGAAGGGCAATGCAAAAATTTAATAAAAATAGAGAAACTAGAATATTGAAAAACTGAACAGAAGGCTTTATTGATACACGTGCTCAATACCCTGTCTCTAGGAAGAACAGGCATAGAAATCTCAGTACATAATTAAAATTATTACTTAATTGGCATAGCAGAGGCTTTAGGGAATAACTCACATGACTGCAATATTGATATACAGGCATAGAGCTGTCTCAAGAAGTTTTGGCTCACAAAAGGAGGAAAATATATTGCTTTATGGTTAAGAATATCTAGAGAAAGAGGAGACAGACACATAAAGAAACACCAGTGAAAGTCTGTGCCAACAATAAGAGGAGGAGAGAATGAGACAACAGTCCTTACAATGGTCAACTGTGATGATAATTTTAAAGAGGTAAAGCAGCCAGTCCTTTTTTTCTAAACCCAACATTTCTCCGAAAAGTAAGAGTTGCACATCTCTTGGTGAAGGAGCCCACTGGATACGCGGGTTGCTTCTGCTCTGCTAGCCAGGAGAGGATTCCAGACTGGATGAGAGCCCAAATTTGTTTTGAAGCGGGCAGCATTGGGAGTTTCTTCTGAGCATCTGCACTTTTTGAAAGTACAGTTTTCAGAACATGTTTTTCAGACACTGTCTGCGTTTCAGGCCTGATAACACTCAGTGTTTATAGTTGCTACTGAAGTATCAGTAGGACTGGTACGCAGAGAGGCCCATGTTTATACTTATCCCCACGAGAACCAAGGCCACTGCTGGCCCCCCTTTGTTAAGCGAGTAAAAAGTCGTAAAAGGGTCGCACCTGCGGAAGAGTGCAGACGGGACAGGTGACCAAAAACTGACCAGCGAGGTATTCCATCCCATCCACGTCATCCTCAGTATAAAGCTAAGGGATCATGAGGGTCTCGCTCTCTTCTGTCATGGTCGGCATCCCTGTGGGACCCTGCTCGCTCTCCTGCCTCTGACCCCGATCCGTGCATTCCTGAATCCGGTTCCTGTCGACTGCGCAGTCCAGTCAGGGACGTCCGGGTGCCC
>NW_009597542.1:0-23529 GCF_000690535.1 Cariama cristata | reverse complement strand
CATATATAGTATAAATCTATATATACATATAGATTTAACACAGAAGCCACTGTGTTACTATTTTTCAGGCAACTCAAAAAAGGTAGTTGTACAAGCGTTTTGCAATACTGTCATTGTACTGCAGAGTCACTGTATCAGGTATTAATACATTTAGCCATGAAAAGTCCTGCTACATCTTAAGTAATGACTGTCAGTCTCTGCTCAAAAGAAGGTTAGAAATAAGAAACAAGCTGTTGCTTTATGCATTATATGACTGTTCTTGGCTTTTGCTAGCATTGCTAATTTCTCAACTTCATAAGTCATATTCCCGTAAAGGTTTGTATAAAATCAAAGCAAATTCCTGTTTTGAAAAATCTGTAGACGTTAATGTTGCTATTGTACATAACATCTCCCCCAGCACCAGGGCTAGAACATTACTTGGGTGCTATTAATACTTTGCCACCAGAGCTTTCTGTTGGGACAGCAAGTCCTTGACTCAGGTACTTCAGGTTTAATGCAATTGAAAGCATCCCTTACTCATTCCTGTGAGGTCTAGGTACTCTCTGTCAGGCATTAAGATTCTTGAGTTAATTCTTGGAACAACATTAGGCTGATTCATGATATATTCAACCACATCTTGGTCATTAGATAATTCACCCTGAAGGAAAGAAGAAGAAAGAAGCAATATTCATTATTTCACATGTATATTTACCTTAGGTAAGTTAAAAAACAAAAACAAACAAACCAAAAACCCAGCCAACCAAAAACTAAACAACCAACAACCACCCAAAAAACTAAACCAAGAAACTTCCATGCAAGTTAAGTTGTCTTATGTATTATATATTCAGCGACTTTTGAGTCAGTTTTTCCAAATCTTGTGTCTCTCAAGTCACAGCTGAACTTTGCACCTACCAAGTACACAGCTCGCTGGAAGATGCTTGTGGTTTCCAGGATTTTGTGCATTGTCACGGTTTCTAGGTCATCAGGATCCAGCTGATCTTTTTGAAAAGGCATTCCATTGAACAGCACAACAGGGAGAGGACCTACACCCGTTTGCTCATAGTAACCTCTTGCTGCCTAAATACAGGGAAAGAAGTATCTTTAACATGTCAGCCCATTACCACAAGGCTTCATAACGTTTCCATGCAATATCACACAGGTCTATGCTAAACACACTATGATGTCCTTCCACCTTTTATATGATCCAGAGAATATTAATTTTACGCAGCACATAAGACACTTTCTGTATCGTACATGCATGAGATGTCCCTGTCTTCCAGAGTTTCAAAGCAAAATAAGTTACTTTATAATACAGAAGTGCAAAATACTCCATTAAGTTCATACTGTAAAAAAATTAATTCCAATGAGCACTTTCATGTAATAGCAAAAAATGCACAACAGGAAATCTGACTTTGCATATAGAAGCAAATGCAATACAAGTAGTGATGGTAACGTAAGACAGGGGAGAGGTTTTTTCTTTTTGTTTTTTTTAAGAACATGTTTCTTAAACTTGTGAGAAAACATTTACTTGTGGGGCAGGGGGTTATTGTGTCAGGACTAATTTCCCCATTTCATCTAACCACTGCAAAACACACCATCATTATCGATACTGTGTTAAGGACAGAAGTTAATCAGGTTCTACTGTTTAGAGGTTCTTGTTAAAGAACCTTGCTCTTTAGAGGTTTTCAAGACCTCTTAAGGACACAGTTATCACAAAGGTCAGATCACATGAACAAGTGCTCAGTGTTTTCACTTGTGTCCTTTATATGGAAATAAGCTCTTTCTAAAGGCTTCCTTCCTTATGCAAAGGCTTTGCAATGTTTTGAGATATGGTTATGCTGAATGGTGTCAGGGAGGTGTTGGTTTTGTTTTGTTTGGGTTCGATTTGGTGTCTGGTATGTAAACTGAAAAGGCCTCTCCTGTCATACAAAAATGTCTGTTATTTATGGGTTTTGATATCCTCAAAATGCTTTTCCCTTTACTTTCCTACATCACAAGATGGAAAGCGTGTGTGCCTATGACCCTATTCATGTAACCCTGACTGCATTCTTTACATTTACAGATGTAGGCAGTATCATGTTACAGAGCTATTGTAGACAGTATTTTCACTCTTTCTTTTAGAATACTCAACAAAAATATAAACATCCCCCTATAGAACCTCAAATAAAATCTGCTTCGTCTCACATATAAGTGATCCAGTAGTGACTTGCTCTCCCCATTTTCTCCATACAGAAAAGTATCAACCCTAAAAATACCTTTAGGGAATTATTTGAGGAAGATTTTTGAATGCGTTGCTATAGGAAAGGCATTTTGAATTCATCACGATTACTTTATCCCACACAGTATTCAAATACCGATAAAGAAAACCCACACCAATCTCTCTCAGACATTAAGCTCCTTGGTTTTCTTATGAACCGTTCCATCACCTTGATTTTTTCCAAGCAGTTTTAAACTCTACTATAAAGTCTGCATACCACAATGAAAGCATGACTTATGAGTCGCAAGCAAGTTATCTTGGTTCTGGTACTATCCATATAGATTTTTTAAAATACATATTACAATATATTATATATATTATGTATATCATATAAAGCTTTGTGCTGAACATAAATATTTATTAAAGTATTACTAAAAGTCACCCAATATGGTAACAAAATAGCTACCTGGTTAGTAAGAGAATTGGATCGAGAAGTTGTACGTAACTATTTTCAAAATGATGTTGAAGCAAAAAAGGTGAAAAAAGCTCTATTTCATGAATTCTTACCTTTCTGTTTTGATCATAGGCAGAATCCATTCCCAGAATGCTGTTGACTTCCACATAAGGATACTGTTTCTCAAGAACACTGACCACATGCTCCACTTTCAGCTGATCTCCTGTTTTTACTTTGTTATATATCTGAAAGGGGGATACAAATACAAGTTACAGCTGCAACTGTAAAGCTTCTGTCCTTATCAAAGGTAAGCTGACCTGTCACCTGTATTCCAGTAATTATAATAAGGCATTAACAGCCACATTGCAAAACGTATGTTCATTAGCTGCAATAACAGCTCCTAAGCACTTGTAGCTCTTGGAATTATCTTGCTTTACCTTGTAGCCTTTCCAGTTAGATTGGAAGGTGGTAAATATCATGTATGTCTTTAAATAGTAACTTGCGTCTTTAATTAGAAAAGGTATTTGAGGGGGGAAAAGTAGTGTTTAGGGGAAAAAAGGCTTAAGTAAAGCATATCCAAAGAGCTACCCTTCCCTTCAGAACTCAAGACATGCTTATAAACAATACAACAGACCTCACATGTAAAGTAAGTAACTGTTTCCCTCTTGAAAGCACAAGATTTTGCTTTGACTTACAAATACATACCCCCCAAAACAGAGAATAAAAGTAATTGCCTTCAAGTCACCAGCAGTTTAATGTCACAGTATGCCCCAGCTTGTTGATTTGTACAGTGTCAAACCACAAGTGAAAATGCATTTACTAGTACCTATATTATTCTTTGATTTGGCAAAAGTATGCAGCAGCAACTGTTCAAAACAAATTATAATATTGAAGGGATACAGCTGTTTAGAACTGATTGATTTGGCAAAAGTATGCAGCAGCAACTGTTGAAAACAAATTATAATATTGAAAGGATACAGCTGTTTAGAACTGATTTACAGAATAAGCAAAGAGGCAGGATCAGAAAAAGGTGCAAAAGTGTTAAGTGTCACATTTACATCTAGTCTCACTTGTTAAAGTTAGGTCAGAAGCACTTTACAAAGAAACATAAGTGTTAAGTGTCACATTTACATCTAGTCTCACTTGTTGAAGTTAGGTCAGAAGCACTTCACAAAGAAACGTGTTGTGTGGTACAACCTGAGTCAATGTAAACTTTATTCCATTATCTACATATTAGCACATTAACATACATGGAAAATACTAAAACATTAATTTCCCTTTTAAATGAATACTTACAGACATGACAGTCTGAAAAGCATTGTCACATTTACATCTAGTCTCACTTGTTGAAGTTAGGTCAGAAGCACTTCACAAAGAAACGTGTTGTGTGGTACAACCTGAGTCAATGTAAACTTTATTCCATTATCTACATATTAGCACATTAACATACATGGAAAATACTAAAACATTAATTTCCCTTTTAAATGAATACTTACAGACATGACAGTCTGAAAAGCATAATTATTGTCCATTTCTTGTGCCACATAATTGTATGCCCTAAGGAGGGCAACACCAGGATCCTGAAGTCCATCAACATTG
Source organism: Cariama cristata (assembly GCF_000690535.1). Taxonomy (NCBI): domain Eukaryota; kingdom Metazoa; phylum Chordata; class Aves; order Cariamiformes; family Cariamidae; genus Cariama; species Cariama cristata. The sequence goes on along the minus strand of NW_009597542.1, from coordinate 19,300 downwards.
TCTGAGTCATTAACCACAAAGACTAGTCCTATCCTGCAACCAAACAAATCCCCAGATCATGAATCTATTTTACTAATAAACAATCAACTCTTCTTACAACTGTCAGCTATGATAATCATCTTAGACAAAGGCATTTTCTGGAATAGACTGATAAAATTTTGAGCAGAGCAGCCAGAAATCAAACTTAGGACATACAATCTCTAATGGTGAGTCCATCAGAATATCTTGCTTTCCATCTATCTTTCATCCAAAGTATTTACTTTTAATTTTCTTTTGGACTGTTACAGAAACTGAACTCTGTTTTGCTAGTAGCGAAAGTTATATTCAAAAAATTTTAAATAAGAAACAGTATTTAGTAAATGCCCTTCCCAACCACCAATACAAGATATGTAACACTTCTACAGTGTCCTAGCAATGAGAATTTTGCAATTGCAAAAGTCACAAAACCAAAACTGACGTCAAAAAATTCCAGTTAAAACATAGCGATTACCTCAGTGGGATGTGGTTACTGAAGAACATCTCTGCCACATTCAGTAGTTCTGCTGTGGCCTCGTGAGCAGGATCTACTATCAGCACCTGTATACAAATTGCAAATGAAAAGTTTCTATTCTTTCCAAAAGTCAAGATATGGGGTTTTGATTAGAGATAGCTTCATTCATGTCTCAGTGCAAAATTATCATCAGTCCTACTTTACATACTGCCAGGGAGATGAGGCCCACTAAATAATAGTTTCTTCTAAAGTCTTTAAGTCCATTATCTAAAATATCCAGTCTAAACCACTCCTTTAACCAGAAGAGACCAGACTCCTTACATACTTGACAGCTTTACCTCAGTATACCCTAGCATCTAGGCTGCTGCCTCTGCACGTACACAAATCCACCCGTTAAGATGTGCATGGGAGACAGGCATTTGTCAGAATTGAGGAACACAGCATTGCTCTGCTTAACCCCCTGGAGAGCTGATGCTGCTAAGATATTTGCAAAGCAAGCCCAAACCGAGGCAGAACTGGGCCATTCAGAATGAATTTAGGGCCCTTGATTCATGCCAAGCATTGCCTTTTCATTTAATAATTTCAATGTTAGAAGTACTGAACTCCAGAGAAAAACGTAACACTTCAGTGCTCCCACAGCTTGAGGTGGTTCAAATCCCTATTTGCCGCTAATCAGAGGAGTCCCTTTCTCTATAGGGTCTCTCTGCCACATGACAAGAGTTACAATACAGAATTTACAAACTCCTTACTAGATCTAACCTTAAGTAGTTTACCTGGAGACTAAAAGGACAACCAGGATTAAGCTGAGGGTTGTTGATCATGTTTTGAAGTCTTGGTGCAAGAAAGCTTTCTAACTGAAACAACCGAAGTTGGTCTTAACCGTGTTAAGAAGATACTAATTAACAAATTTGAGGCATTTCATTAACCAACTTCGGTATTATCACAAAGTTGAAATGCACCAAATTCTCACTCGTCAAATGACAGTTTTTTCCATTGATGAAGCAATTTTGGCATCTAATAGATGCCAGAGAATCATGCTCAGTAATCTCCGAATCTCAGCCATAGCTTACTAGTACGAGTAGAACAAAACCTTTGCGAAAAGCATCCTATCTCAAGATATTTAAGTGACAGGGAATCCAGCATATATGTAGGTAAGTTGCAAATGCTTATGACCCTGCTGTTGAAAAAACAAAATGCACATTTCATTTCTAGTCAGATTACTACTTACAAAATTATGAAAGTTTTTTCTAATTTGTCTGATCACTCCTGGGAACGTGGGACGCAGCAGTTCTTGCACATTGGAAGGCCAGGAATTATACCGACTGTCAACTTCAAGATTGTTGATCCACTAAGAAAAAATAAAGGCATTTAAATGACTGACGGTCCTCCTGCTCTAGTCTGAGACTGTAAAATATTTTAAAATCAGATACTATATTGAGAACTGTATAAATAAAAAGTTTAGCTTTTCTTTTTTCTTCACTGCAGTTTCAGAGCTGATTGTGAGATAAGAACAAAAGTTCCCCTGACAGCTTAAGAATGTACTGCCCAACAGCAGGTAAGATACTACTTATATAAAACCGTACGCACTGAAATAGCAGGGCTTCTGATGTCCACAGCATAGTCGGAATCTGATGGCTGGATGTTCAATTTCAGAACATTGTGCAAGGAAAGACCCTCAATTCCTAAGCTGTGCAGGCCTTCCATAACACGAGCTTCATTGCGTAGCACGTCAATCAAGCTGGAAGGAAAAGAAAAAATGCTGCTGAATTTTAAAGACACAGCAAATAACTTGCTGTTATCCTAAGGGTTAGCAGATGAAAGGTATAAACACGTCTGCCATGTCTATGCATTACTTCTTATTTATCACCTATTTCTAACTGTCCTAAGAAACTTGACATAACTTAAACCTATTCAATTATATTGTATTTCTAGGAAAAACTACATTAAATCAAGATAACTAAAGCGTGATATACATACGTAATTTCAATTCCACATTATTGAAACAAATCTTGACAAAGATACAGGGTAGTTTTCAGATGGAAAATTTACCATGGTTTACCCTTTGAGAATCAGTCTACTACCTTCAGAATAAAACCTGTATGTTGACAGTCCTGGAGACCAATATCTTGCTGATCACAGCACAGATCAAAAGAACAAGTAGAAACGTGACTTCCCATTCCAGTCTTCAAGAGGATTGCAGTTTTCACATCAGCTTTTTTGTTAGAAATGCACTTGCGTAAGAGAAGGAACCATGATTTGCTTTTTCCAGTACTTAAAAAGTAAACCTAGTCTAGATACAGACTTTGTGAAGAGGGTTCAAAACTGTCTAAATGATTTTTTTATCCATGCAGAAGCAGGGTACAAGCTCCTAAACAGGATACAATTATTCTGAAAAAGAAAACATTCCTACCTAAATATGTCCTGAGTGTCTAAATCAATAAGTAGTCCGTTGATGAACAGGGCAGAATCTCCTGGTTGCAATCCTAATGTTCCTTTGAAATACTGAAAGTAAGTAGAAGGCCATTAGAAGAATGCTCTGCACAGAAAACAAAAAAATCACTAGAGAGTTTAATGTGTCATTTATCTCCCTTAATGCATTACAAATTGCATTACTTCACTTCTCAACTACAATCTTTCCTGACTTCGTGTACATAGCCATACCAAAGGAAAAAACAACTGAAACTATTTAGTGCATAGATACATAAATCGGACTTCTATTTGTTTCTTTCTACATGATTCAGTAGTGCATTGGAAAATCCCTGAGTAGACTCCTTAAATCTACTCAGAGGAAATAATTAAAAATGCATGACAGAAGTATTTTAATTTTTTTTTAGCTGACAGCCCACAAAGTAGATAGACAAAGAGCATCCAGTTACCTGGCTTAGCTCTTTAACATGCAGTTTTGGGCAGAACAGACTTAAACTGCTGGATACTGCTTGGCACTCGCTAGTGAAACTAACTACTCTAACGTACCAATTAAGTCCTGAACTAGTGGATATTTCATCAATGAAAAGTAGATGAGCTGCCACTGTAGTCTGATCTCCCCCAAAATCAGGCAGCACACAAATGGAAAAACTCTTCCCGACAGGTACCTCTAAGCAGTACCCTATTTGAATGGGTACTTGCCCCTGAATTGAGGTACCATCACAGAGAACAATTTTGAATCAGGAGAGGTGAATAAAACACAGTCCTCCTGAAGCAGATTTCCCAACTGTAGGATGAAAAATTCTATTTAAAAACTGAAAAATGACATTGCTTTCTTCCAATACCTCTTGTCTTGCAGTACCACTTACAAAATTCTATTACGAGGCATGATGAACACTGAAGGAGAAACATAGTATTTGGACATTTAAAAACACTAGTATCATGAAGAATGTGAGCAAAGCAAACAGAGGAATAGCAAAGTACCATGTGAAGTACCAAGAACAGGAAAGCAGCATCTTACCAGAAAGATTTTACATATTTTATTAAATAAAAAAGCACCCAGAGAAGAGCTGAGTACATGCAGTGTTAAATTGTATATTTTTGTGGATAATTACATAGTAAACTATAACTTACTAACAGCAGTGAACTTCACTATCAAGTAATATCTACACAAATCAAATCATGCAAAAAAGAGCTTTAAAGGGCAGGGTTAGATCTAGCCAGATCTGGATCTAGTAGCCTAGATATACTTTGAATAAAAATGAATCCACAAAATCATGGATTTACCTGTGGACCAGTCTGATCTAACACATAACAGAAAAGCCACCAGGTACCTTTAGCTTGCACTTACATTCTACACTTTGTCCCTTCCAGGACCTCACCGGACGACAGTGTCAAACCGCATCCCTTCTTTTCTGATTTTATCGCTATTAAACAACAAGGGATTTCTCTTTCAGAACAAGAATCTCAGGGGACTTGTTAGTAGATGTCAGGTAACTTTCCATTTACTACTAGACTAGCCAAATATCATTGCTTAGATTTTAAACAAAGACATAAGTGTGTACTTAAAATACTTTGTATTTTTCCTATTAATACCAAGTAAGACTGAAATGTATGAATAGATCAGTGTAGATCATATAGCAAAAGTTGCTGTTTGCCTTTGTTTTTATTAGCATCTTAAACTTTTATTTTGCAGTCTATCCACACTGCACTACCAGGTGTATTTTAATTGTACAGAATTCTGTACAAAAGCCTGTACAAAATTCCCAAGTGGCTGTTCTTTTTTCAGTGCTTTGCTAATGCCAGTTACACAACAGAGCTGTTGAAACATTTTTCTGCAAACACCAGAGCCTACTCAGTGACCTCCAGGGGTCCCTCATAACCTGGTGTGGTGTTTTGGTTTTTTTTATGATTGTTTCAAAGCACACATAGACTTACTTGGAGAGCTGTTAAATGTTTTTCCTTCACTAGTTTCACTCTCAAAGCACCAACATTGGAACCATTTCCTCCACATAGTATGAATCATTCTAAGCCATGGCAGGTTTTGAGTTTTTCCTGTGACTTCCTTGTAAACACTGATGAATTCAGATACCTAAACACCATCTCAAATTAGGTAATGAGAACTAAATTTCTTCTGCATCCTTAGAACGGTAAGAAGATGCTATATTTGCTTTTCAAGCAATAGCTTTCTAAAAAGCTACGTTCCATCCAGGTCAGACATTTTAAAATAATCTAAAAAGGTAACTACATTTTTACTCTAGTTTCCACTAAAAAGCACTCACACTTTTAATATCTAGTTGCTTTTGAGAAGTTCAGAACACAATCAAAACCTAAAATCAGTAACTTGAAGTCAGCCTTTTTTTAACTGTTACCCAGGACAAGCAGTGCTATGACATTCAGACTTTACACATCTGCTATACCATGCAAATAAGAACTAGGTCAGAGACTGAAAGAAGGCCACCCAGCAGATGCAGTCCTACAAGACACATACTAACCATCTCTATAAAACTTTAGCTGGCAAATCATCACTATAGGTGTGTTAACTCAGAAACTAAGTAAAGACTGATGTGATATAGACATCAACATTTCCACTGCTTCATTTTTGACACAGTCCTGTCCTGTAGATCATATTAAGACAGTCTGCATGGAAGTCCTAAGAACACCTATGCTGTATGTTTTCTGTAGATAAACATTTTCCCCCAGGGTTAACAACATAGTACTTTCATTGTTTTAAAGTTAATTTTATAAAGATAAATAAATACAGTTACCAGATTTTGAGTTCAGATACTGAACAGAATGTCACTTTCATATACATTAACAAGTGCCTGCCAAATAACTATTGGAACATTTGACGTTGTAGGGGCAGCTCTGTGAACAAATTTCCATATCATCATTCCCCAACACAGTGATCTCACTCAAAGAATGATTGACCAATATTTTCATATTTGAGCGAACAAACTAAATTATGTTCCTAATCCATGTTTGAAAATCCACCACTTCTTTACTTCCCAGATGCATACTACAACAAAGTTGTATGTGAAAATACCAGGTCATTATTTTGAGCAAAATGTAAACTTTTAAATAGAATCATTATTTTCAAAGCTTGAATTTGTATTAAAACATGAGTGCAAAAGCACTGTATGACTTTCTGGAAGCATTACCTTTTGATTCTCTTCGATTTCTGCTCTGAGTTCCGAAGAAACAACTGTTTTTGTTATGGCTCTATAGAAATAAAAACATCATGCTGTGAATCTTCTTTCTGTTGATCTAATGGATAGATTAGATATCTACTTATCCTACTTTTTGTACCTTATATATCAATATATTTAGTCTTCCTAGTATAAAGAGCTGCAACTGGAAGCACTCGCGCTTTGTGGTACCACTGAACAGTAGGATGCACTATTTTTTCTTATATAATTCAGCAGAACATAAAATTGTTAAGCACATGCCAACTCTCAGTGTCTAGTTTCACATTAACCATAATAAAAGCGGGCAGCTGCCAGAAAGGTAGAGGTGGAGGCTGGCAACAGAAAATAGCGGGATTTCACTCCTCATTGTGCATTCCCATTCCTTTCCTTACATTGGATCTAGTGATTGCGTCATCACGGAACGGGCAAGTACCGCTCACAGACCTGACTAAAAAAACGCAATGAGAGTGCAATCTTAAGAAGCTATAAATAGCACAATCTGAACATCAGTTAGTGGGAAGTAAGACCAGAATTCAGCTTCTTTTTACTCTCAGGTATATCTCCACCTACTCAAAAAGGAGGAGCTCTTATAATACCATCTTCACAACCCAGGTCATGGAATTTATCAAAAAAAAGTACATGTCTAGACTGGTTGGGCAGACCAGATTTTGACTGAATTTCTTGAAATTAGTTTGAATTTGCTGAAGACAGTGATCGACAAAGTGCAAAAAACCAGCAGAACTGCACATCAGTCTCTGACATGAGATTGACTGGGCTGTTTGGCGAAGCGGATCCCTGAAGAGTGGGACCCAGTGAATAGATAAACCTTAAAGCCATCAAACAGAAAACCTATCCAATAAGTTCTCGAGGACTCAATGCAAAAGGTTCAGAAGCATTTCACAACAAAATAGCACGGGTAGTTCTGTCAAATTTTCCACCAGTCCACATCAACTGCCATCCAAGAAAAACACTGTAAGACCCTCTTTGTAACCACAGACGAAGAACTTCTCTGCATAAACATTCCCCAGAGTTTGCTTCCAGCTAAATGAAAGCTCGGACTTTAACCCAACCAATGCTGCCTGTCTCAGGTTCTCCTCTGAAATAAGATAGTAAGAAAGCATCCTAGAACTTGTAATTAAAGTTACCTGGCCTTTGTAGGAAAGTTCTGACTGAGATCTTTCATGACCATCAAAGCATCCACAGGGGGAGCAGTCAAAATGCGAGCAGCAGTTTGAAAACTTAAATCTAGAAGTCAAAAAATAGAAGTCAAGAACACTAAACTGAAAACAAGTCAATGCAGAGTCATCTTAAGTTTAGTTTCCAACGTTTGCCTATTTGTTACCTCTGAAAATTCATTTTCTATCTGCGCCTTTAGATACAATTCTTTAAAATCTTCCTTGTATTCAATTTGTATTTGTTACCTTGAGGTAAGTAACCCTTTCAAAATGAACCAACGTATCCTGTCTACAGATTGCTTCAATGAGTCCAGACCATCACCTTGGTTTTTTTGGCTGAGGTGGGAGGATCTGCCCTTGAGAAGGGGTCTGGGTACTTGTTTCACAAGCTAGAAATATAAACAGCCATCTGCTGGATATAGGTAGATTCTCTATAGGTGGATAGGCTACAACATACATTCAGCATTTCGAATTACTCTTTTTTTTCAGAGGATGAAAAGCCATTCCACAGGCCTCTACAGATGATTTCCAGGGAAACAGGCCAGAGTTGCATGCAGATGCTTTTGAAATACAGTTTGCCTTTGGTCCTGAGAAGTCTCAGCTTTCCACACCAAGAATGTGACTGTGGTAAGAAACTTTACATTTCCTTTGATTTTCTGCATTTAGCAGGTCATACAAGTAGTCAGTTTAAGAGCAAGTGGCTTACTGACTTCACAATATAGAAAGCAAACCTCATTTCAGAAGTCCTGTGAAACAATCTTTCTAACAGCTGTTTCAACAGGACTCTACAAAGGCGCTTTAGAAAATCCAGTATTTTCCAGTGCAGGAATTTACAGTCAAACTCTCTCAACTGTACGCAGCCACTAGCAACCCCATGCCCATAGAACACATCAGGTTTTTACAGTACAATACTGAAAGTCTTCATACAGATTACCTTGTAACTGCCATACTTTCAAAGGTGCCATTTCATTGGTACTTTCCACGAGGTGTTTTCTAAGCTCTTTCAGCTCTTCTGTCAAGTCAGGATACAACTGCCTAAAACGGTATGAGGGTAAAACAACTTCTGTGGTTTCCTATAAGCAAGTCTGCTGCTAATTCAAAGAAACTAACATATGAAAAAATATGCTGCTAACACATCTGGATAACTTGGACATTTAAAAAATAACAACAAAGCAAAAGATCAGCATCTCTGCATCAAATTCCTTGATATGACAAAGACCAACAACTGACAACTGAGTTTTACCTTAGTTTTCCAAACAGAAATCCTTGCACTTCATCAATAGGGTCATTTTCATCTATTACTGTAGCATTCACATCTGTGCCTATCAACACACAGAAAAGAACACTAGTACCAAGCTATTCAGAAACAGTTCTCACACTCATTTTGATTTGTTTAACACAACTACACTGCAGTAAGAAAAGAAGAAAGAAAGGGCAAGTTTCACGTTTACTTTTAAATCTGTATCCATGAGACATTGCCTTTACAAATGAACACCGTAACAGCTGAAATAAAATCAAGTTGTATTATTGAGAAGGAAAAGCTCAAGATGAGTGGGAATCTCAGAGACCTAGTCATTGCAGAGGAATTCACTAGGACCTAGGAGCTTTCAGGACATGCCAGCTTTGTAGAGTAAGTGCTAAACTTGAATTGTGAACACAACCCTGATTTTAGCCGCAAAATACGTGATAAAAAATAGTATTGGAGTAAAGTCAAGTTCTGGGCTTAAACATCAAAAAGAAATCTGTGCAAAAGACTGACACAATCTCCTAGCTAGCTGGACACAAGCCATCTTCAATCTAGATGTGTTATGCTCAAGTCTAACTAAAGGCCCTGACCGTTTAGATGAGCGTTTGCTTCTGGACAAGCCAAACCAGCACAAGCACGAATAAAAGACTGCACAGTCAGAACATTCACAGAATCAGAGGAGAGCTGGATGAGAACCACATACCTCTAATGTGGAGCTTACTATCTATGAGCTATTTGCAGCTCATAGCAATGCAAGTACAGTTTCTCCATTTTGTAAAACATTTTAGTTACTGCATTTAGATTACTCATTGGTATAAAACTTGATGAGTTTACAAATAACAAATCTTCCCCAGCATTACTTTTTTTTCTCCCCACCTGAAGAGACAAAAGGCCTCCAATGTCGTATTCTACAAACAGTATCAGGGCTTTTACATGACTTTTTGATGACAAATAAATGGAACTTGTCACACAGTGATAAAAATCTTAAGTTGGAAAATCTCCTCTAGTATGTTAGTTTCTCTTAAAATTAAATAATTTTACAAATAAAGACCAAAGGTTTTATGTGTCTAGATGGTGGCAAAATATTCTTAGTCAAGAGTTTAAATGTGTATCTAGAAACTGATAAAGCTGCAAAATCCTGAAGAACCCAGTTAAAAATCTGAGTTCTGTTCTCCACAACTGTTATCTCGAACTACAATTTAAATAAAAAATAATTCTTTTACTTAAGTCTAAGATAAAAGTAGGAAATTCTAGGGTTTTAGATGTGTGTGTAAATAAAAAGTATACATGCGGATTACCCTAACAAAATAGTTTTGGCAGATGTATGAGAGTTTGCAAAACGGAGATCAGTGCTCTAAAGAAAGCAGCAAAAGCAAAAAAACATGCAGCAATCTAAGTTCTGTTTTCTAAAAAAACAAGAACAGGAAACACATTCTGCTCTGAGAGTGGATAAGCTAAGGCAAATTAAGGTAGAGGAATTGCTTTACATCTACAGAGAATCTGGTTATCTGGTAAAAAATTAGTTGCATTAGTAGTGCCATGACTAAGACCTAGTCCACAGTCATGACTCTGTCGTGCCCGGCATTTCACAAAGATGGAAGACAACTGCCATGGGAAGGATACGCTTCATGAAGAACATAATCCCAAAAGAGAGAGGAAGAGAAGTGATTCCAGAGCTGAAGAAAGACTAATATCTGCAATTCAGACAAACAGTCATTCATATCAAAATAAATATAAAATTAGCTCTGCAAAATTAAAATGTTTGCATTAAAATACTTAAAATAGTAATTCACCTTTCACCTGTGTATCATCCTTGGCCTTATATTCTGTACTTTTAATAGCCAGTTCCACACCATAGCCAGAGAGGTAGACTTTTTCTTTACTGGGATTCTGTAAGAAAAAGTGAGCAGAACAATATTGCCACTCTTTGTTTTGATGTACAAATTAAAAACTGCCATTTCCCAAAGCTAAGAAATCTCCAGCTGGTACACATTTCAGACATAACTGGTAATGTTTAAGTGAGAAACAAACACGAGTGATTCTGCAGTAATGTACTGTAATATATTTCCTATGGTATTTCAACAAAACTTTTTCAAGTTCAGCAAGCAAAGATACCTCTATGAATCAAAAAACCACTGAAAACATCGAAGTAAAGAGGAACACAAAACGATGTTTTCAGGATTCAGAGTGTAAGCCAAGCAGAACAGGATAGAATCGTGTCATCAAATCAGATAGAGGAAGGAAAGGAACTCCAACTGTGAAGTTCAAAAATGAAACATTCACTGAAGAGTTACAACAGAGAATTACAAAAAATGAGTAAATCAGTGACTCAAGAGATGCATAATTAGTTCTGACTTCAATGGGAAGCAAACATAATCACTCGTTAAAAGTATTTTGAAGTATACAGGAATCACGCAACTGTATCAAGATCTATTGTGTAATACACTTAATTTTGAATGTGATTACTCCTCCCAACACGGATAAACAAATTACTTTTAAAAAGGAAAGTGGTGTATGCAATGTATGACTTTATTTTATTAAAAGTGCAAATGTCACTAGAAGTGAACTAGCTGATGCTTTTTTTGTGTGTGTTGAAATCTGGCTACTAGCTGCCACACTGCAAGTTTTAGCCACATTAAATAATATTCAGGAAAAAAAAGTCAAATAGCTCAAATTTCTCACAGCTTTTGAAATGTAGTTTTAAACACTAATCCAGTGGTTACGGGCAATTTAGGGGGGGAGACGGAAACCAGGACAAATTGCACTAGGACTGGTAAATGGTTCTGTAATAAAATTGCTACAGAAACAATGCCTTTCATTTGAAAGTGGTACCGTAAGGTTAATCTTTGCTTTTCATATCAAGTAACTAAGTGGCCTGGCTGTGGAAAGATCTGACTGTCTATTTCCTATAATCTAATATAGGTGTAGCAACATGGTTTTAGATTAAAGTCTGTAATTAATCTGGAGTTTAACTCTGCATTTGTAAAATCAAATAATCCTCTTATTTAAACAATCAGGAGATTTAAAAATATTCTGTATTCCTCAGCTACATGTAATAAAAAAATAAACTTTGAGTATTCCAAATAAATGTCAAGCAGCAACACATTATGCAATTGTCAATTTAGAGGGAACAAACCTAGGCCAGTTTTCTTATTTAAAACCCAAGCCAGTTACTCTTTCCATGTCAAATACCTCCGTTAGAATGCACAAATATACTTACAGCAATATAGTGTCTGAGGACATAAGTGATTTCTCCTGCCTCAGCCTTTAAAACAAGCCTCTTATGGTGTCTGTAGAAATCCTCTGAGCCAATCTCAGCGTAAAGTATGACGACAGGACTTTCAGGGTTTGACACTGGGTACTTGTGGTCCCCTTTGAACAAAAATGGCTTTGGCCTAAGAGTAAACATTGAAGATGTGATTCATTGCATTTCCTCACTCAATGCAAGATGCAAAATTTCTTTTTCTCGTGTTTAATCACTGTTTCTGTCTTCACTGAATACATACGTCAAGTTATTCTCATATATTATCAACATCGGCAGCACTTGATGCATGTTGATAAAGCTTTGTTAAAAATGGACATGTGAAAATGAAACAAGTAGCTAGGTGCTATTTTGAATCTAATATGATCCTTATTTTAAAAATTAACCACTTTGCTTAAATTTCCAATTTTTTTATTTCCCCCCATTTGTGATTCATAAATTCTGGATAAAAAAACCAAAAGGTTAACAGGACAAATGTTCCAGGAACTCAAATTCAAGGAAGCCCTGCCCTTGGCTTACTATACAAACAAGAAAGTGAATGAGAAGACTATTTTCAACTTCTGTTTTTAAATTTTGTCTAAAATACAATGAAGTATTTAACATACTGCCTGTGAGTCAGAAGAATAGCATGTGAGCTATAGATGCCATGTATTTGCACATTGACAAAAAAACCTTTATGCTTACAAAAAACACAAAACTACCAAGATTACTATGAAAACAAATTGAAATTTAAGGTTTGGGGTTTTTTTTTCTCTAAAGAGGTATTATATTTTATAGTTTCTTTTTGTTACTAAAAGTTACAATCAAGTCCTCTTTTTGTAAAGAAATCTGAATTTGAAATATATGATGTGGTAATAGTTCTCTTTGTTAATGCTGAGAAAATGATACAGGGGGAAAAAAAAATACTGTGCATGCTTCAAGCCATTCATGAAACGATCTCTGTTATATTCACTATCATTTTAATACACAGCCCAGCACTTTCTATTCTAAGTACTAAAGGCTGTACCTATTCCTGACAATTCCTACTTTGTCCTTCAACAAATTGTTTCCAACTTTTCCTGGGCACATTCGTCCTCCTAGCAGAATTATCAAAGAGCAAGGGATAAGAAAACAATCATTCCAATCTGGAGTAATAAGAAGTAAGAGACTGCCACTTCTGTGCAAGCAATGGGCAGTATAAACCAACACCGAAGAATGTAGGAACTACCGGTTTATTACAATCTCTTTACAGCAGTAAGTCTAACTAGGTTAAATTTTAAGAGCTAATCCAATGACAGGAAAGTAAGCAAATACCTTTCTGAAGCTGTCTTTAAAAGGTTTCCAAGAGAGTCAAATTCACATGTCTTCTCCCCGTGCACAGCAAAAAACAGGGTACAGCCCTTTGGTGGAGGTTCATCTGCTGCTATCTGTATTAAAATATTTGTAATGAAGTAGGTTAAATGTTTGCCCTTAGAACAAGTGAAATGATAACAGCATAGCTCTGCAGCAATCGGTCTTCTTCAATTTCCTGAATTCTAAACTAGTACTTCTTCCCTGTTTATTGCATAACTTAAATGCAAGGTAAAAATAATTTAAATGCAAGGTAAAAATTGCAAAATTGAGAGTAAAGTCTTAACTTACTACAAATATTTTTCTAGTCTATTACTGTTAGCTGTAATATTAGTTCCAGGTACAAAAAGTGAGGCTTGCAATTGTAGGGTTTTTGGTTGAGGTTTTTTTTGCATTACACACTAGAAACCTCTATATTTGTTAAACATCAAATGATAAAATGATTCCAGGTGAAAAAGGAAGATATCTTCTAGTATTACTTAAATAAAGCACATTATAATATGATACAATTTGCAATGAAGTATATGATACTCCGAGATTGAAAAAGAACAGAGAGTACAACGAACTTCCATTTATGGGTTCTAATCATTAGAGCTATATATTCATGGATTACTGTCTTCAAGTAAGTAGAACCAAATAACGGGAACAGCAGCAGCATCACAAGTCCCAATGGAGCCATAGAGATTTTCCTCACAAAAATCTTCACACAATTATTAGTGCAGCAGGCATCAAAGATATGCAGACATGTCAAAATCCCAATTCTTTAGTCTACCCTAGACAGATGGACTCAAATTTGGTGCTCAATGAAATTAGTATACACTTATGCTCTTCAGCTCGGATGTATGGAGCACTTTATCAGTTCAAGATTTTTTTATACTCTCAAATGTCTCCTTACACAGCGCGCTCCTTCCTGGGCCTTCGGTAATGCTCTACAAATCATTTGAGGATTTCCTGTACTAACCTGTTGAAAAGCTTGAACTGTTGCAGAGTAAGAGCGTAAAGACAAGGAAAATTTCAACAAATTCTGCTGCAAAGGTGACAGAGTCTGGCAGGCTACTTTCAGCATTTCATGGTAAGAGGAATAATCGCTACCTGCAAAGTGAAAGTACAAGCAGTTATCATTCTATACCATATTCTCATTGAAGCGGGGCTTTTCATCTTAGTTGTGATTTATACTAACAGAAGCCCATGACATTAATTGTAAATATGCACATGACTGTTCCTCCTCAATTTTCATTACAGCCAGTTCTACAGATGGATGAGAGTGAACTTCAGTAGAGATCCGTGAGAGTACACTTTAAATACATTCCTGAGGATGCAAACATAGACTTGGGGAGGAGGGAAATAGTTAAGAGCTCCCATTTAATTTCAGTTAAGAAATAGAAACACGGAGAAAAAGCATTTATAGTATTTTACACATCATGTTGAAACAGAAACTGGCAAGCAAAACGTGTTTCAGACTCGCCCATTACAGCTTTTGTCAAACAGATATCCAAAAGCCTTAAGCACTTTGCAGTAAAAATATTACTGAAATCAGTCCTCATTTGACTTTTAGAATACTAACGCAACGGAAGACGAAACATTGTGGTTTATTTTTCAACCATGTCAACTATCAGTCATCATCAAGAAGAAGATTATGAAAACTCACCATCATGTTCAGATGTCTTAATATTTTGACTGGCTTCAACGAAATTCCAGAATTTTTCTTGACCTTCTTCTGATAAAAATTCACTAAGAGAAGAGAAGAGTTAGCTAGATCTATGAATTTTCTCTCAAATTACAATTCTAATACTTTGTAAAGCTTTACAGAAAGTTAGCTCCTACTATATGTTTACCTATCTCAGAAAACCATATGTTACTAGAAAAAGCAGACCAGGAAAGCTAAAAACCAAACCAACCCAAGCAAATTATATTTGCAGGCCAGGACAAACACACAGTACATGAAAGAAGCTTGTAAAGCACCTGTTAACCTCTCAAAGACCACTAACAGACATCAGTGTACATCTTGGGAGCTCTCCTCCCTAATGCATTTCTTTGCTAGCTGTCTTTTACAAGAAACATACATTTTTGTTTACCTTGCTGTAACAAACCAGTTTGTTGGAACTACAAGCTCTGCTGGGGTTTTTTTGTTTGTTTGTTTTTAAATGAGCAAAACGAGAAGTCACAGCTTCAAATCATGATGTTGTAATTCCCCATATATTAAGCATATGATTATGTAGGTATACAATGTTAGATAGCAAAATAATTCTCTGAACATTGCTAACAACAAATACTTTATCGTGTCTAAACTTGTAACATGCCTGACATGCTGAAGGACGCTACAACAGAAGATTCAGCCCACTGGCTGCCACAGTAGCTTGTGTATTCATTTCAGTCTGTTCTGACCTAAGGTGGTGAGTACTTCTTGAACAACTGGGTAACCAATTGCAGTGCTTGGCTAAGTAATAGGAATGGTTTTACACTGCAGTGCTGTATCATGCTGCAATTCATCCCGGATGAACAATCCTACCTACCCTAAATATTTGAATAGAATGGTTAGGTTATATAACAAGCCTTAGGCACATTATTTTGATTATTTGCTTACTATTTCACAGTCTGTTAGGGTGAGCTTTTCCCCAGCAAGTGTTTCACATTGTCAGGGTATTTAAATCCTGGCATTAACACCTCAGCTTTGCATTTGACTGCTTAAGGATCTTTCAGTCTTCAAACTTCAGCCTCTATAGAGTAGGTTACAGAGAAGTAATTTCACCTAGGGCACATCTGTCCTATCACCCAAAGCCATGCGCATCTGAATGAAACCCATCAATGCTCAACTGTTTTCATGAGAATCCATTGCGGTACGGGCAGAATTCCACGTACGGCAACACCCTTAAGCGATACAAAATTAAACACACACACACTCTTACACAAAAATCTAAAAGTCCTGTTTTGCATAGGCATCTCCAAATTACAATACTGCAAAATGAAATGATGGGGACTTCTAAAGTGCTAAGCAGACTAGCACTGAAAAGACAGCATTTTGCTTTCTTTTTTCTTTTTAAATAGCATCTATAAAAAAGTCTTTAATACCGTAGAAGAAATCTGCCCAGGCTGACTTGCACAACTCTTAACACAGCAGTTGACTTTAGATAATCAATCCACAACTCACATGAGCAAAGTTAATCTCGAGCTTAACTGAACTAAACATATAGAAGCAACAGATACGTATCAAAACCTACAGTCATCATTGAAGTCAAAAATCTTTTACTATGGAATCTTACCAGACCATGCTAAACCTCTCTATCTAGTGCTTTAAGTAAAACTTCATAAGGCAAAAAATACTTACTATGGAATTATTCATTGTTATTAATGTTTGTTCTAATGCATAATGAAAGCATTAACCATGCAAAAAACCACTACTACCTCCTTTAAAAATACTCATCGCATCTCCCCAAGCACAGCAATGATTGTGTTCAACTAACTGTTATTACTGCCAATGAGTTAGTAATGACCAGAAACCAAAGCACCACAAAACAAATGAAAAAGAGAACACATTACTTTATCCTTTAAGCATATTCTGATTTGTCAACACACACAAAAAAAAAAATCACAATGTGCTTACCTTGTTTCAAGTAATAAAGGAGTTGAAGACCACTTTGTAGTTAGAGATGTTGTCACAGCCTTAGAATCTCCTTTTACAAGTGAAGAGCTGAACCAGATCCCAAGAACTGCAATAAGTATTCCCATTTTATAGAAGAAGCCTAAAAAATATGAAGAAAAAAAAAAGTTAGTTTTACATCGTCTCTTTTTAGAAATACAGAATCTCACACATCCAAATACATTAAGGCATATTTTAAGATTCAGTGGCCCATTTAATGCAATACATCAGTGAGCTACTCAGAGTCTCAGCTGTCCTTACAGAATAAAAAATACTATGAAAGCATGAAAAGAGACAAGAATTTTCAGATCTGACTCTGAGCTGCAGTTAAACCTAAACTGATTCCAGCCTCCTCTATGTCTATGCTTTCAAATAAACTTGTTTCTGTTCTGGGACGCCCACATCAAGTAGTATTACTTGCTTTAATAAGAGGTATTACAAAGAGTGCATATTTCAAATTAGGTGGAAAACCAACCCACTGTTCATTTTGTGGGAGGTAAAGTCACATTTTGTGTTTGCACGGACACATCAGCTGGTGTACTAACCAATGTCAGAAGAGCCAGTCAAGGTTAAGGTTCCCTGGTCAGCCCTTTAGGTTCTGCTGGGTACAGCGGACTTCTCTGGGGAATGAAGAAACAAGCATCTCCTGGATGCACTAAGTACCACCAACCTTAGAAGCTGAAAAATGAATGAAATAATGAAGACAGGCTCAAATGATACAACTTACTGCGAGAAATGAGCCAAAAAAAACCCAAAAGAAATGACGCCATTTCTTTATTGTCCTTCATGTGTACTTCCATGCCTATATATTTTCTGACCTAGACATCATAACACAACTGAGTGGAATTTCCTCACCCACAGCTCTTAAGCTTATGGAAGACGTGAATTCTCCTGTTAGCTTTCTATTACAGTCTCCAAAAGTTCAAGCTTTTCCCCCCTCTCTGACTAGAGTGTATTTACTGCACACCCAATATACACCCAAGCACTCTATCACTTCTTCATCCTTAGTTTTCTGGATAACTCATTTTCCATTTCCCCCCCACAACTGAAAAAAGAGCCCACTCAAATTCCAGGTATATCACACTTGACAACCTGTCAGGATCTAACTCGTGTCTCTTTTTCATTACGATCTCAATGTAAAAAATAGTCTTTACATAGGTGTTTTTGAGCTGTAGCTATAGCTCTACCTGTATATGTATAGATAGATAAATAGACAAAACGATCTCATCCTACTCCCTTTAAAAATGTACACTACTCCAGCTAAAAGTTCACTAGCAATCACTCACCCATTGCTCTTTCTGTACCTCAATCTCCTTTCTTTCAGAACAAAACCAGAAACGCCCTGCTACAATATATGAAGAGCAACTTGCTCAGCTGCACATGACATTTGTTTTACGCTGCAGCAGGGAAGCAGGCAGATGGCATCGCATGACACGGAATGGTTACCACTCGCTGTGTGCACAGGAGGCAGCTCCGTCAATATTTGTGGAGTGAAACCTTGGCTTCCGCCAAGCACCACAAAAAAACAAGGTTTGCAGTTCCTCCCAGAATCGGGTCTTTCTTATTCACCCCAAATCATACACAGTAGTTTGGAACATGTAAATGAATATACTGTGCTGCAGTCTTAACGACTAGAACTTCTATGCTGCTTTCTCATGCCTGCTTTCCCATTCTCTGAAAGGCTGTAATAAAAGCCTTTTTCTTTATGAAATATGGCGGGAATAAAAAGGGAGACATTTGTCACCTGACACCAGTTTAGCCAACTGAAAGCGTGAAGATTAGAAATATCTACGCTCCCTGAATAATAACAGCCATAAAACAAAGGGAAAACCAGTATCTCACAGAAAAAGAAAAATACAGCATGGAGAACAGAAGAGGTAAGAGGTACAGAATGAACATAAGTAACATGAGATGCAGCTGTGTTCTGTGCGAGGTAACAAAGCAAAAACCAAATCTGAATTAAG
The DNA here is from genome assembly GCF_000690535.1 of Cariama cristata. Classification (NCBI taxonomy): domain Eukaryota; kingdom Metazoa; phylum Chordata; class Aves; order Cariamiformes; family Cariamidae; genus Cariama; species Cariama cristata. Next base: position 585 of record NW_009597542.1, on the reverse strand, counting down.
ACATTGTAAAGTGGATTTTTCAAGCCTCATTTGTAATTATTTTTCCGCTTTATTTTTCCTTCACTTAGTTTAAAATACAGTTGACTTCTGGAAAGTTGCACATCCAGCCTTAGAGAGAGAAAGAAATCATCCCACAGCCCAGGGTCCTGCCAGACTGTGAGAGTGCTGACCCCTGCCATGCACTGTGAGGTCTGCCTGGTAGCAAGGGGTAAAATGCTCCACTTCAGGGAAGGGCAAACGAAAAAAAGAGCTCCTGCTTGGACAAAGATTCTACCTCCCAGCATCAACGCTGAGGTAAGGTATCTGTCTGAACCGAGTATGTCAATGGTAAGGATCACTGGTAACACCCGGGTAACTTCTGTCAGCATGTCTTTCAAAGCGCGGGTATCATGTTGCTGTACTATAGATACTGAAACTAAAACATGGCGTTTAACTGATTAGTCCTAAATCACATGCTTGAAGAGCTTTGACTAGAAATAATTTGTTCTAGCTACTAGTCAACATGCAGCGTGCTTTCATAAAAACTTTACCCGTCGCACTGCGCTTGCGATGCCAGGCACACTAACTGAGTAGCGGCAACGCAGG
>NW_009597541.1:0-7841 GCF_000690535.1 Cariama cristata | reverse complement strand
TTTTTTTTTTTTATATATATATGAATAACGATTCAAAAGGCCGGGCCTTAGGGGACACCTTCCGTTCCCGATCCACCCCGGGCGGCCTGGCGTGTTGCCCGGTGCAGTCAAGATGGTGCCCGTCATCCACCCGTGCACGCAGCTTTCACGTTCCCGTTGCTGGGCCGCCTTTGTCCCTCCCGGTGCTCCGGCCCGGCTTCGGGGTTGGGGAGCACCCCCCGCCTCCTGCACTTGGTCCCACACTGAGCGGCCCCCTCCTCAGGACCCGGCCCCCTGGGGAAGCTGCGTGCTGTGCTGCCTCGCCCAGTTGCAGTGTCCTTTCTTCCTCCATGTACTGCTGCAGAGCAAAAAAAAAATAATAATAAAATGACTTGGCTATTCAATGACCCTCACAACACAATCAGACCTGGATTTTGCTATGAGCTCAATCTTCACGTAAGCTTAGTCATGCAGAGCTTGATGAAAGGCCTGTATCTTTGCCAAATGCAATAGCTTTAAATATCAATAACAGTACTTTCAAATGTCCTTTCTGCTGATCTTTCCTGTTAGATGTCAGCCCCAAATGAACAGAAGTACATGATGGTATTTTACCCATTAAATGTTTTCATTTTTAGATTCTCCGTGTTATTCTCCCACTGTAGCTTTTTTTGGCCAGTTTTAACCGTGTCTGTCAGAGGAGTGAGGATTTCAGGTAATACAGGCCTAAAAGTTTAGAGAAAGCTGGCTGCTGGGTAAGGAGACTCAAATGTGCTACAACTGAAGGAAGGATACAGCTTCAAAATCATTGGCTTCACTTGCGTGCTGCTGGCTAACCCCGACACGTGCCAGATGGTTAGCATGCAACTCCTTGACCATTTATTTATACCCTGTGCTTGTGCTGTCCAGTGAGTAATTTGAGGGTATGGGGATGAGCTGGGAGGGTTCTGTTGGGGAAGAATTGAAGCTCATCGGTGGAACTGAAGTTGCAGGCTCTGTGGACAGTAGAGCCTTGAGTCATTGTGGTGAAGCATGAAGCAAAATGAGACACAAATTAATTGGGGAAAAAAACCCAGTAGGCTCTGCTTGTTCCAGAGAACACCATGTATTTTCCACTCAATAACTCATATCTTTGTTTGGCTATGAGGCAGTGTTTAGAAAAAAAGCAATGATGTGGTCCAGTCCTTTCCCATGCTGTCTGCATGAATATTCTCGTTCTTACATAATATTTATTCCACAGGAATGCTGGAGCGTACCTTTTATTATAAATATTGTTTAAATCTTTAGAAATGACCCAGAATTTATTCTGTCAATGGTGCCTAGGCCACGCATAGGTAAGAGAGACCTCTTGCAAAATGGTAGGTGCCCCCTTTCCTATTGGCAGAGTGCACTCAGGAATTTCCAGGCTAAAGTATGAAACCTGATTATATGAAGCAAGCAGTTGTGCTACAAAAATTCTATGCCAAAAATTTTCATTGCCCCAAGACTGAATAGCCTGAGGTTCATTTATTCAGCTTCCAAGACAGAGACTCTCAGTGTTAAGTGCTATAAAAGGTGTTTGGGGTTTAAAAAAATAAAGCAAAACCGGACTAGGCATGAGCTGCTGTCCTCAGGAGTAAAAACCAGACTTAGATAAAAAAAAAAAATTACTTCAGAACTGCATGAGGTGCCTGGGTGACCACATTTGCAAAATGTTAGACAGTTCTGGTCGATAATGATAACGAGAACTGGCTTGAGCCAATGCAATCTGCATCTGAATTTCCCTGATAAAATTTGTTTTTCTGGAAGCGTGCACATGATAGTAGTTAAAGTGACAGGGTTGTTTACAGATTGAGGCAGATTGCTATACCTAGGTGAAAATGGGGGTAGAGGCTTATTCATAGAATCAGAATGGTTTGGTTGGAAGGGACCTTAAAGACCATCTTGTTCCAACCCCCCTGCCATGGACAGGGACACCTTCCACCAGACCAGGTTGCTCAAAGCCCCATCCAACCTGGCCTTGAACCCTTCCAGGGATGGGGCATCCACAGCTTCTCTGCGCGACCTGTCCCAGTGCCTCACCACCCTCACGGTGAAGAATTTCTTCCTTATATCTAATCTAAATCTTCCCTCTTCCAGTTTAAAGCCATTGCCCCTTGTCCTACCACTACATGCCCTTGTAAAAAGTCCCTCCCCAGCTTTCTTGTAGGCCCCCTTTAGGTACTGGAAGGCTGCTCTAAGGTATTATTAGGTTGTGGGCCATAATAGTTTGCAGCACATCAGCCTGACTGGGGAGGATGAATCTGTTCTAAATTTAGTTTTCACTTAATGTAAATTAGAAGTAACTATTAAATTAAATTACTTTAAGTATTTACTGAAGTAAGAAAAGGGAGGATCTTTACTCAAGAGTCTTCCTCTGATAGTGGCTACTTACAACTTTTTTCACAAGACAACATAAGGTGATTATTTTGTTTTCATTTTGCAACATCCACAGTGAAACTGCCACCTACATTTCGTAGAGCAGTTCTGGTCAGGGAGATGCTATGAGTAAGTCTAGTTGAACCACTCTCTGTCCTCTGTTGAAACTGTTCAGGAACATGGGAGGAAGAGCACGCTTCATCATACCAGAAAGACAGGAAGCAACAAATAGCAGGATTCTGTATCCTTGGGGCCCTTGGTTAGAAAGAGCAGAAAAAGAGTTTGCTTATTTAAGTGAACAAAATAAAGGGTGAAGGATTAAACATTGAAGGATTAGGATTATTGTCTTCAAATACATCAAGGCACACAGAGGGGATAGTGATCAATGAGAGACTAAGGCTAGAAAAGTACAGAAAACATGACAAGCAAAAAGACTCCCAAATTGGTATACACTGACCATTAATAAACTTAGTCTGGAAATTAGAGTTTAAATTGGGAGGTTCAGGAAGTTTCTGGAACAGCCTTTCAAAATGAAGATATGAAAGTTAATAAAGCCTGCCTAATTTTAGGATGGAAAAAGGATTTATGATGGTGATATATCATGAGCAATATGAACCATATTTTCAAGATAGGAGACTTTTAAAGTATTGATTCCAAGAAATAAAAAACCAGCTCCCAGCCCCACCCTTCCAAATGCTCTTGTCTAAAATTCAGGACAACTGACGTGGACAAACTCCAGAAGGTTCAGAAGAAAGCCACTAAACAAGGATTGAAAATGTAACTGTAACTCAGTGAAACAGTATCATAGCAGAGTTTAAATATTTTGAAAGAATGATTTTTGGCCACCATCTGCAAGTACCCGGCTAGGAGAAAAAAATATAAAGGCCTCTTTAGATTCCTATCACTAGCAATTTTAAAATCAAGACTGGATATGCTCTGGTTCATACAAAAATTAATTCATGGAAACCTTATCATCTGTGTAACTGAAGGTCGGAATGGAATTGCCATTCTGGGACCTTCTGATATCGGACTATGTTAAATGTTCATCTTACCCAAAAGCTGACAAATTTTAGCCATTTTCACGGACTTGGGCAAGAGTGAGACAACTATGAAATCAACAACATAACCCCTCAGAATAGTGACCTTTTTAACTAAGATTACATTTAGTTATGAAAAGATGCACAAGTTGATAGTCCTCTTAAACTACTAGTAGGCCGATAGCTTATTTTTTAAAATTTTTTGTAGTTTTAAACTAATCAGTTACTTCTCTGACAATTAACTTTCATGCCTTTGCTGATACCAAAACAAGGGGTATTGCTGTGTTTTACTGAACATATTGCCTACCTTTCAGTAAAATAAAATCCCAGAAGCATACTTTCTTAGCACATTTTGTAAAAAATAATTAGGCAAAAATCACGGTCAACTAAATTCAGACTTGTGCCTTTACTTACAAATGCAGAGTGCAATAACCTGGGTCTTACATTCCATTCAGTAAAGGGAAATGCTGACACTTAGCAACCTGTGCCATAAAAAAATAAAATGATGATAAAAAATTAATCTAGCTTTGCCTTTAAGTGGGTAAAAACCTCTTTGGTTCAGTTGCTTATTCTGAAATTTTGGCAGAAGGCTGATACCTATGTGAGATGTCCATCCAGAGACTTCCAGCCTTAGCAGAAGCTTAGGCAACTGGCAGCACTTAGACCCTCTGTAAATTACTGTGCATCCCTCATCCTCAATGGAGACAAGCAACACAGATGAATATTTGAAGGATATTACGAGCTAAGATCATATCGCCCTCATGTCTTACCAACTGACAAAACTACATTACAACTCAGAAAAAGTCTTGGAGAAGTTCTTTTGAAAAATTATATGTTTCCACGTGTGGAGGGTTTACTCGTTTACGTGTATGTTTTTTTTTTTTGTTCCACATATTGTACTTGGGTAGCAGAATGAAGTTTCTGAGACTTGTAAAATCAACTCCAACAGACTTGTGCAAGTAGCGCAGGGGATCTAATATTTTGTGGCACAACACTGGTATTAAGGCATGTGGTCTCAATACAGATCATCCTGTTAGGCTGCCATTGTATAAAGGGCCAGTGGTTTGTTGTAAAAACGGAAAGAAAAATCCTATGGAAAAGTTTGTGTTTTGTTTTATTTTGTCCTTCACTGTGATTTTTGCAGTATTTGAATATTGAGCTGAAGAAGAATCTCTACCAATTTTCAGCAGCCTTTTACAAATGCATTCCTGACCTTTACAAATGAATGAATATTTGTCTGGAGGTTAGCTGAACTGCGTGTGCCATACCCAGATACATCTGCAAGTACTGTAAGCAGACACCGCTTCTGAAAATAGGATCCACAAAAGGTGTTGCTAAGTGAGTGTATGTAAAAACATTTTTGTGCAGTGCAGTTTAAAACCCTCTGTCTAGTATGGAAATCAGAGAAAGAAGAAACCATAAATGTTCCTATTATTGTAAATTAACTTTTGTAGTTATTTATGTCTGCTTTGAAAGGGAAAACCTTTGGAGCTAGGTAATTTTTTGCGTATTACAGCTGATAGCACTCACATTTATCTGTCTGTGTCTAGACATAATGAACTTAAAATATTTCACAGTTATAGGGTTAAAAACCTCCTATGTTCAGAAGGATAAAAAGTGTTAATAATCCACAGAATGCAGTAGGTGTTTACTATTATATCTACTTCCTGTTACTGCAGTCTAAACAAGAAAAAGTCACTGAGCTAATTAAATTATATAAGCAAGACGTCAAGAACGAATATTAAAAGAAAATTGGTTTTGACTACAGTCTGTATTTATGCTGAAGTAATGATGAGTAATATGGTTCAGGTTTCATTTGTTCAAAGTCCACAAGATATCATGCGTGCTCAGCGAAAGAAAGATATACATCCTGGCAACAGAGTACTATGTGAAAGTAATTTCCCACTGAATGACAACATATGAACCTTGTTTTTTCACACTGGATGAACTTCTGGCTTACCATTGCTTGGCTAGTCTTCCTATTTTTGTCAGTAGCAGCACAGGAAAGTAAGCAAAATAAAACGAAAAGTTTGATGTCATTCTAAAAGCCAAGAGAAGCACTAGACAATGCCTGCTGTAAGCACAATGTTCATTCTGGCACAACGCAAAGAAACTGCAAAATCATTTCACTGCAATTTTAATGAACTTAAACGAGAACACTGCTGTTTAATGGACTTTATGTATTGGTCTGAAGCTCATCCATTCACAATACAACTTTTCATGGGGCTGGCTTGGTTTGGTAATTTTCATTACCACTTTACATCAGCCTCTTCTGAATGCTAGTTTGGATGCAGCTGATCAAAACCAACCTCGTGCTTGACTTTGTTCCAAGCCAGGAAGTGACATGCACTGGGCGCCAGAGAGGGACCTCTGTAGTAGTGTGAAGTCATGGTGAAGTAATGGTGTGGAAAGGCCTGTCATAGTATTAGCTTTAGATATCCAAGCCTAGACGTTTTCATCTTCAAGTGTTAAGAGTTAGATCTTTCCTGTCACTGTTGTTACCCACACAAACCCAAATGAGTAATTTCTGTCTTCTGAATACTTTCAATGGAAACCAGGAAAGGAAAGTATTATTTTTTCCCTATTGCTGATCCAATTTTGGTCCTTGTTTGATCCTCAGACAAGTCTAGACTACCTTTGTTTTAACTTGACACGTAGGCCAACTTTCAGTGACAGTGTTGTGTAAAGAGACAGCTGCATTTCTAGTGTTGGACTGGACCAGAGCAGGGTTTCGGGTAACATAGATTTATGTGATACGAATTACTAGCTACTTCTTGCAAATATCAAAATGTGCATGTTTAATCCCTGGTTCTGAGTATTAGTATTTAATTTCTTAAAGTCAGGGCCTACTCTAAAAAAACCCGCAATGAAGTCTTGAGCAAGATTTGCGAGACATGGTGGACAGCGGTGTTCACACAAGTGCACAAACTAATCCGAACTAAAGATGAGCAAGATTTGCGAGACATGGTGGACAGCGGTGTTCACGCAACTGCACAAACTAATCTGAACTAAAGATAAACTTAAACAAACTATATTAAGCAACAGAAACTAACAGAAAACAGGGACAATCCCCAAAACAATCAGCACTCTGATAACATTTAAAGCAAAACACCACTACAGGTCTGTCACACCAGTCGGGGTCTTACTACTGCACAGTGCGAGACATGGTGGACAGCGGTGTTCACGCAACTGCACAAACTAATCTGAACTAAAGATAAACTTAAACAAACTATATTAAGCAACAGAAACTAACAGAAAACAGGGACAATCCCCAAAACAATCAGCACTCTGATAACATTTAAAGCAAAACACCACTACAGGTCTGTCACACCAGTCGGGGTCTTACTACTGCACAGTGACACATAAAAAATGATGCACACACACAGATGCACTCTCAAAAGGGGAAACCCTCTCAAGGGTACCCAGAAGAATTAATTGCTTGCCCAAAGGGGCAAGGATTCACTCAAGGATAGATCCAGAAGAAAATTAGCACTCACCAGGGGGAGGTGAGGGCTCTCAGTCCCAGGACGTTTCCTCACATGGTGTCCCGATCTGAGGGGAGAGTTTCTGATCACAGTACCACCGCTTTGAGAAAACCACTCCAAGGGGGTCTTCGGCAGGGGGCCCATTTATACCCTGGTTGGATCTGACTCGTGGTCATATTTGGGCATGGTCTAGAACCTTCTCTGGCCTGGGGCACGTGACATCAAGCCCCCACAGGTCTGTACATGACAACCACCACAGTGGTGGGGCACAGAGGGCGCGAGAAGGGCACAAAAGAGCCAGCGGTTGCCACGCTAGAAGCCCTGGTCTTTGTTGGGTAGGTGCATCTGCCACAAGTGGGCATGTTGCTATTGTAAGTACATGATCAGAGGTGTAGGAATTTAGTGCCACAGGACATAAAAAAATGAAACAGTAGCACTTAAACAAAGGTGTATCTGGAGTAGCAGAGGGATGCACATCAATCCAAATGAAGAAATGCAGTATGGAAGAGTGAGGAGGGAACTCAGAGGTAGGAAGAAGTTAGCAATGCATCTGTGTGAAACTCTAAGCAAACAAACTGAAAAGCTTATTTCTGTTCCTGTAGGATTACCTGATATAATCTAAAGCACAAAATATTTCATTTCAAGAAGAGATCGCTTGTCAGCTCGAGGTAGTCTGCTGTCAAGAATTCCAAAAGCAGGTTTCTGTTTGTTTAGTATCTGAATGGAAGGGATAGCTGGCTTAATCTGTGCTCTTCAAGAAAGGAAGGAGCTGAGAAGAAAGTTCTGCTAATTTGTTGGCAGAACAATAATGTAAAACAGTCTGTATACATGTATTTTCAGAGTCCTCTGAGAATCCCACCTGTAGAGCAACAGATATATATTTTTTATATATATAAAAATCACATATATATGTATTTGTTATATATATTGTTATTTTATATATATA
>NW_009597540.1:0-369 GCF_000690535.1 Cariama cristata | reverse complement strand
AGGGAGCCAGCTAGGGAAGGCTCCCGCTGTTGTTTGTGAACAGAGAAGGACTTGTGGGTGATGTGATGTTGGAGGACATCTTGGACACAGCAATCATGAAATGATAGAGTTTTTGATTCTCAGAGAAGTAAGGAGGAGGGTCAGCAGAACTGCTACCTCAGGTTTCTGGAGGGCAGACTTTGGCCTGTTCAGGAGCCTGGTTGACGGAGTCCCTTGGGAGGCGGTCCTGAAGGGCAAAGGGGTCCAGGAAGGTTGGGCATTCTTCAAGAAGGAAATCTTAAAGGTGCAGGAGGAGGCTGTTCCCTTGTGCCAAAAGACAAGCTAGAAGGGAAGACGACTGGCCTGGCCAAACAGAGAGCTTTGACTGGA
>NW_009597539.1:0-55767 GCF_000690535.1 Cariama cristata | reverse complement strand
CTTCTCAGAGGATCCTCTAGTGAGGGATCCCTGAAGACTGGCATAGACAGAAAAACTTAACTTTTTTCTAATTAACTTCATTGAGATAAAGTCTGTCCTAAGCAATTTCCCAGCCATACTGAAAATCTGGTCAAAGCAAGGAAGTGCAAACAGAACTCCCAAATTCTAGGCTAGCATCCAAGCTCTCCCTCTTCTCTCCAGTATAACTTATTTTTCTCCTTGCTTTTCACACATTGCAAATATTTGCCTCATCTTTTGTCAAAACTTATCTCTATTCTCAGATGAAATTAGTTTTGATGCAAATACTCTCAGCAAACTGGATAGACTCAGTCCATACACTCGGTTGGAGCTCATGGATATACTGTGATCTGTCCCTTCATTCCCTGACCGAACCCATACCTGCAGTTACACAGTGTTTTTACAAATGTTTTATGACATGTAGAGGGAAAAACAACGTTGGGACAGATTAATGGGGTCATGGGCATCAAAGAGTGTTTGTGGGAGGAGGCAGAAACGGTCAGCACGGTGGGAGAAGATGAAGAAAGCAGCAGGTAGCATTAAGTAACTGCAGAGAGGCAGAGAAGGAAGTCTTTTCACAACGGCAGCCAAGATACTACAAGGATGGAGGGGAAAAAAAAAAGGGGGGGGAGCTAAGCCACAGAAAAAACTTGAATGGAAAACAGATCATCTCTTTAAATCATCTTTTAAAATAAAATAGTTTACTGGCCAGTAGAAAGGAGAAGAAAAGAAAGTTGAAAGGAGAAAAGAGTTTCTGCTCATCCAAGGTAGCATCACAGTAGGAGATAATTTGCCTTCGTATCAAGAAATGGTCCGGGCAACAAATGTATGCATTGTGAAGCCAAACAGCTCCTTCGCTGAGCTTGTCAGACTGCTCAAACCACTGTGGTGTCCCCAGGAGGGGCTATTTGCTATGGCAGGGCATTGGTATCCAAAACTACAGCATGAATCGTCAGAGTGGTGAAAATGGGCTGCAAGGTAGCAGAATAAAACAGCGAAGACCAGAGGGAGAGAAGGAATTGTCTCTAAGTCACATCTCTCTAACATCTTAGAATACGGATCTGAACAAAAGAAGGAAGAGTTGCCTGGAGTATTCACACTCCATTTACTCCTAACTACCAAACTAGCTATTTGTGGGTATTGGCTTCCAAGTGTAAGTACAGTAACTTTCAAGAACTGAGAATTAAGCCGCAGGAATTTTCTTACATATAGTGCAAATGGAGACAGCCTTCCCTTCTGCACTGCACCCCTTCCCCGTCAAAAGAAATGCCACCGGTGGCATCCTGCCCATAAGGTCTGGGGATGCCCACAAAGATGTGGATTGGAGAGAAAGAAAAGCATGAAGAAAACTAGAAATAGGGTCTAAAATAATAATAATAAAAAAGACGATGGCTGCTTCTTAGCATTTTATGACAACAAAAAGAAGTCTAAGGAAGAATTTTTAAAAGCAAGATTCCTTGTGAAATTCAGGTGTAAAAACACTGCATCCTTTCTGCATGAAAAGTGTCTTCCTTAGATCTCGTACTAATATTATAACTAAATCTTAATCCTTATTAGACTCACAGTATGGTGGGGATTTTTTTTTTTTTGTAGTTGATTAAGGCAATAAGAAAAGGTGCGTCTTGTTCTTGTCTAACATCGAAGGCAATCAGAATAATGACAGAGCCAGTTGGGTAAATTCTTTCCTCTAACTCCCTCTTGAATTAACCTTTCAATTCAAAAGGTACACCCAGGCGCAGTCAATCCCCAGGAAAACACAGCAAAGCAAACCAGACATGGACTCCAAGGATCAACTCCCTCATCCTCAAAGCAGCTGTCAATTACCTTAACTAACAAACGCAGATGCAAATGATATTTAGAAAAAAATAAAAAGGCAAAGGTACTTAAAGGTAAGATCACAGAGTTTCACTCTGTACGTTCTGGATCCGTTTTTAATACACTATGTGGGGAATTAGGACTGTTACTCTCATTAAGACTATCTGGAATTGTATATCTAAATCCCCATGCACCAAACTTGAAATATATATGTCCCTCTGAGAATAGGTAGAATTGCAACTGGATGACTAGTAATATATGGTTTTTCTATTATCCCAGCTGAAGAGAGACTTTAGAACTAATGAACAAAGACATGCAAGTGTAGTGCTTTGGGAGATACAGGAGAACAACACTCAAAGAAACGGAAATCTGAATGACTCCATTAATAAAATTCAGCAAATATAGATCCTAGCTGTAAAAGTTCAGCTGCTTATAAGAGAAAGAGTTAAGGGACAAAATCATAATTACATTTGGAGAAAAGTCATTATTGCCCTATGCAAGAAAGAAAAAGACAACACTTCGATTTTTAAATAATGACTTAGTGAAAACCATATGATATCGGAGGAGTTAAAAATCTTCTGTAAAACCAGGGGTAGGTTTTCAAAAGCTCTTTTTTTAAAGAATCCTTGATCTCCGAGTTAAATAAGTATATTGTTTTACTGTAAAGTATCTTTTTACATTTTCTTCCCTCTCCCTTCAGGGGGTTTTGCTAACAGGAAGCGACCCTGCATTACCGCAGGTTAAACTCGCCTTTCCTTGAAACACGGGTAATTCAGGCAAACATACCCTCTTCTATTGTTGCCGCTTTTTTTCCTTTTCAATTTACAGCGGGATAACGTAGCTTTTCATACTTTCGCGTAACACTCTTCCTAGTGCTTCAGTGCGGATTTTTGACGACTCGTGACAAAGTGCTTCTTTGAAATTGGCCAAAGCTCATTTTAACAGCACCACAAATCCTCCACGACCACCAAGCAAGCCTGACAAGAGGTGGCTGCGGAAGGAGACACACAGCGTCGATTCACTGTAATGTCATTAATGAGATCAGACATCGCCACTGTAGGTAGGCTTTACATTATAGACCACCTGCTGGTTTGTTTTGTTGTTTGGGTTTTTTTTAATTTAAAAAAGGCCCGGTGCCCTGGGCTGCTGAGCTCTCCCAGACCTCCGTGATGGGAGCTGATGCTGGCAATACCCCAAGCAGAGAGGAGCAGCAATTAACGTTCCTTAAATGTAAGAAACTTCTACCTTCTTCAAGATTTAGACCCAGGCATATGTAGGCATAAGTTGTACAGAGCCCGCACATGCCTCAAGCAGGCAAGCAGCGATTCATAATCCAAACCAAGACTCCAGCCTCCTGATAACAAAGACAGATGACTCAATTCCTACCATCAGTCAAGTATTACCACTCCTAAGCCATAGGAGCGTAGAAATAAGTAAACAGACCGCATCATCTCAACAACCTGGTAACACAGAAAAATGGAAACATTGAGAGCAATGACAATATTATTAGTTATTTCAGTGTTTGTCAAGGGATGGAAGATAGGATGGATAATTTATTGTTCAGATCACTGCCAAGGAAAAGACATCACTTTTAATCAGTCAACAAGCTGCAGTCAGCAAGGAGTACTACAAAATTCAGATGTTTTTACTAAATTTTCTGCTGACCAGCAGTGAGACCTATGTCCCTAACTGCCTTCTGATGTTTGTCAAATGACTCGTTTGCAAGAGACAGTATCAGCCACTGTTCAGCATTAGCATCCATGGAAACTATCCGAATTGCAAAATGTCCTGACAGTAATGTAGCTCTGCCCACGCTCCCTATTCAAAATGTGATGCTTAACGAGGTCTTGGATTTACCTTTCAATAAAAACCGCAGGCTGGATCCTAAGAAACAGGGCTGGGCCACATTCTCAGCTCCATTCCCAGAATTGTCAAGACCCAAAATCAAGGCAAGTTTGCAAGTTTGAACCAAGAGAATCAGTCAGACTCTTATTCCCGATGAACATGTCATTGTACCTATACTAATGCTTCTTCAAACAGCCCTGCCTGGTGAGGATAAGGCTTAATTATCTCAGCTATATCAATAACACCTCAAGCTAAAAGTCTAGATTAAAAAATTATCTCTAGCAAAAAAGGTTGGTTTTTTTCTAGCTAGCTCTTTTTTTTTTTTTTAAATGACGTTGACAGCTGTGGGCATATTTCTCAGAAGAAAGACACTTTCTTTGTGCAAAAGCTAATATTTGACGGTAGAAAGTTGTAATCATTTAAAAGAGAAAGCTTATCAAGTGTAAGAACTATTAGGTTTCAAACCTATAATCAGTCCAAAGTAGGAAGAGCTTCTTGATGTCAAGAAACAGCTTGTTCGCAGAAGACTTTTGGCAAAATTAGCGTACTCCAACACTTGGCTTCAGAGCAAACAATCCCATAATGCAGCTAATCAACGGCACCTAACGATAAGTCTCTCTGTGGCAACTGCCAATTTATTTTCTCAAAAGACTTTGCAAATAATTAATCAGTCTTCTCTCTTGGTGTTAAATAAGGGAATGCCACTTATTTCAGGGAGCTAATGGGTAGCAACGTGCTGCTCAGGACAGACTGACACACGGACTCAGACGGTGCGTGGAGAGCTTTGGTGGAACAAGGGTGTAATTTGCAATGACTGCACCAGCAAAAAGGAAAAGTTCTTGCCTGGCATGTGCGGGAGATCATCTTACACGCTGAATCACGAGAGTGTATTATTGCTGCAGAATGTTTTAGTGGTCAGGAAATAATCCACCCACATGACTTGATTTGACTGCTCGCACCGGTGAGTTCCCAATACCCAGCTGGTCAACAATAGCGTTTGTATATTTTGCTAACATTTTTCCCCTTTGCTTCCTATGTGCTGGGACAGAATAAAAGGAAAAATATTCTTTTTTCATTAAACCTTTCATAATTTGGAAGTTGATCAAGCACCTGGTAATTATTTTCTCATTGAAGATAATCAGTCTTAGATTTGAGAGTCATGCCTCGAATCTTCATTGTTTTTCTTGTCATGCCTTTTTGGCCATGCTATACCAAAGCTGTGTCTTTAACAAACCCAACACTCCCAGGCAACCAGTCCTTAGACTGAGAGGATCTCTATTCATATTGTTAAGAACCATGGAAGTGCTTTTTGAAAATATTTTGAATTTGCTCCTATACTTTCGAGACATTCTCGGTAACATCCACGTAACAAAAATCTCAGAGTTCGACATCCATGTTTGCATTTCAAGGATGTCGTGCCAGAAGCTATCAGGCACTATTGTAGTGACTCAAGGAGTAATCTGATGCAGTGTGACTTTAAAAAAAAAACGTTCGGGATGATTCAGAACATTTAAATGGTGATTTGCAGGCTAAGAAATGTATCGACCACTTGGTATTCTCATCATGTCAAAGACACCCAGTCGTTCAGCTCTTTCTGATAACTTACTGCAGCCAGACTGAGCCAAGTACTCATTTCACAGCCTGCAGAAGAGTTGCTCCCAGTTTAAACCAAGCGTGAATAAGGGGAAAATGAGGCCCTTTACTCCAGTGGCACAATCCACTCAACTGAATCCACATAGTCCATCTCTTTTTCTTAATCATCATTTTAATAATTCTGGTATTCAGTCCTCCACTGCTTGCCCTGAGTACTAACAAGTGACTTGCCCCCTCCACAGTCTTTCACTTCAAATTGTCTCACATTTTTACCAACTCTGACAGCTCAAGATAGAAATGTCCACCCTGAACAAGACAGAAAACAGTGGAAAAATTAAACCCTTAACTTTCATGTGCCAAAACCAGGAGACCTGAACTTTAATATGGATCTTCAGCACACAATATGATCATCTTTGGGAAAATAATTCTAATTTATGAGTTTCACTCATAGAAACATTGTCCATGACATCATTAACATGGCAGATATCCTTCTGTCTTCCAGGGAAACAGTGGCCTTTCTATCCAACAGGTTCGTTGCTATGCCCTATAGTATAAAACCGAGACTTTAATCCGCAAAAGGCATGGCTTCCTGAAGGTGAGGAGCTCCTTCAACTCCAGTCAAATTATTTTATGGTCATGCCCTTAAACAAGTGAAAACAAACACACACCTCCAAAAAACCAAACCAAAACAAAACACCAAGAAAAAACATCCCCCCCCACCATCCATGGCTGCTTGTTGCCTAAAATGCCAGAGAAATTGTTAAAGAACAATTAGCTCCATAGGAAAATACAAGTGCTTTAATTGCAGGTGAGGTCACCGTGACATCACAGTGCCACTGAATCACAGTGCCGTCATTGAAAGCCAGCCTAGGGGCAGCTTTGGCTTACACAACCTTAAGCATCATCTCTCCCTCTTGCTTACATCTGTTGCCTACAACCTCCAACAGTGGCTATGCATCCATATGACAGCACAGGTGGCCACATTGCTCCTTTGAGTCCCGCAGTTTTTCTAAATAAGTGGAGTAAGAAAGAATACCTCTCCATACTGATCACTTGCTTCTCCTCTCGCACCCAATGAGCACCGTCACCCCTTCCTTCGTCACACCAGGTGGTGGGGAAACTGGCAGCAGGCATTCGAAACAAAGAGCAAAGCTCAAGAACTTGGTACTCCATAAACATAAAAGGGTCCTCCAGAGAAGTGAAGGCATCCCCTTCCTTCTAAAAACGAATAAAAAGGCTCCAAGAGAAGGAGAAGCAGCTCCTATTGCCCATCACGCAGGTTGGGGTTTGTCTTGAAGGCTGACAGCATCTCCCAGAGTCACTCAAAACTGAGGACTGCCAATGCCTTACTGTTTTCAACATCTGTAAGGTCCGAGTCCTCAATTTCTCAGCATCTAATACAGTACACGAAGGTCACATTGCAGCGCAACACAGACCCAACGACACACAATGTCTAGACTAAGGAAAATTGACAGCCTCCTCCATTTTAAATTTATACCAGATGAAGTGAAACATCAAAAGAGCTCCTTTTAATGGGCTTTTTGGCATGTGGTCCTTTGTTCTTAACAAGTCGGCACCAGCTGCTATGTCCATAATGCCAAGTCAGTAATGTCCCCGGCCAGATTCTCGGCTGATGTAAATCAGTGTCACTCCTCTGAAGGCAGATATTTGTATTGGTTGACATCAGCTGAAGATTTGGCTCCTCGTGCTTAGCAGGTGCAAGCTAAAGTAAAATCTTCTGTGCCATATTTCACATTTCTCCTGTCTTCACCATCACTACTGCTGTACACATTCTCAGGCTGGAGAGTTAATTAGCATCAGCTGTAGCTGCTCAAGTTTCTATACAATAAATTTCATATTGTAAGGAGCAGCTTTCGTCTAATTATATCTTGTTTGTGTATGTATACATATATATATATTTCCACCACACACACACTAATCTTGTACTCTGGGTTATTGCGTGGTGACTTTCCCATAAACAGAAGATGAGGTGAGAACACCAGATAGGTCACATTCATTCAGTTATTAAATAGTATTTGAAATGTTGCAATGAAAGTAAATACTATTAATAGTCTTCAGTCTTAAGATTGCCTACATTATCCCATCCTGATTATCGTGAGTATATATTAGTTCAAAGGTGACCTACAAATATTTTCTAGATATGCAAATGTCTCAAATACCAGGGGCTTTTCAATGTGTATTTAAAATGAAAACACATCTTTGGCTCTGCAGGTAGCAGCATATCGAAATCCCATAGCACCGGCTGTTCTGATTTTACTCCAGTAGAAATGTGTGTGTGTGTGTGTGTGTGTGTGTATATATACAGAGAGAGAGACATGCACACTACATAAAAAAATTAAAATAGCTCTTGAAACAAATTAAAGTCTAGTTATTTAGCCCCAAGAAAACATGCTGCTGGCTTCAGCACTTGTTAATAAAATTCTAGTTTAAGAAGGAAACAGAAGCCTATAATCATCTGGGGCCATTCAACACCCCAAAAGCTCAGATCCCATCTCAGTTTTCCCCGTTCCCTGTCTTGGGTTGTTTTAATTAAGTTATGCTTTCAAGTCACCTGTCATTCTCTTTGGGAAAAAGTATAAGCCACTACATTACCAGCTCTCTGATCTACCTCGTTCACCGATTCAAATGTGTCCTTCTTCTTCCTAAGCACTTCATTCCTGGATTCTGTGGGAGAAGGGATGCCGGCAGTGCAGCCCCCCCAGACACCCCCCGTGCTCGGGCTGGCTCCCAGTGCCCACACTTACTGCCGCCCACCCTCGTGCCCACAGGCACAGCCATCACCTTTGCATCACATTCACCTTCCCTTGCTGACTCACGTGTACCTCATAATCCTGATTTCCCTACTTTTGAGTGGTTTACATAGGAGTGTGATTCACGAGATGCCCTTTTGTCATCTCCCCTCACCCTCCTTGCGCATCCTCCACATCTTCTTTATCTCAATAGAGGGCTGCAGGAGCCAGCACAGTACCTACCATCCAAACCAGATTTACATTTCTCTCCACCTTAGCTGTTCTTCCTTAATAACTCTGCACAGCAGTTTTGGGCATGACAACAAAAGAAAAACAAAAGTGTAGATGTTATAAAAGCTGAAGTGTTAGCAGAAATTATTTCAGTTTATAACATAGCTGAGGTTTGTGAAGGTGCTCAGGCATCAAGACGTTTACGACTATCTAAGCTTAAACAGATAAATTTAGATGTTGGCATTTATAATCTTTCATAGTAAAGTGATGATATTGTTTAATCAAGAGGCCAAAATGAATTTAAAGTTGTCCCATTTTCTTCTCTTTGGGCCTTTTTAATAATTCAGCATAGAGCCCAGTAGGTAATAGGTTGCAAAAGATGGATGGAAAACTAGATATTCATGTTGAATATATTCTTCATGAAAGGTAGGTGAGAAATTAAGATTAAAAACGCTCCTGTCTTCAGCAGAAACAAGCCTAATCTTTTCATTTTTAACTTACCTTGTATTTATGAGACATCAGCTACAGACAGTAAAGGAAATTGCAGCATTCGCTTAAAAGCAGCGTTAGCAAGTTCTGACAGCTTGTTAAAAGCCATGACGGAAGGCAGGGTGAGGCACATCGATCACCTGTGACAAGGACCTTATGGAGCTTGGCCTGGGCTTATCCTTGGTCATTGCTCTGAGGCGAGTCGTGTGGCTCACAGTGGGCCGTTTCACATTCACTGGTACGTGTTCTTTAAACTGCCCAAGGGCTTTAAATGTTGGCTACTCATTAAAAATAAACACAGTTATGTCCTACGACTCTATGTCCTCCCACAGTTCAAGCCTGACTTCACTTGCAATATGGATTTTCCAGCACTTACAGTCCATTTTCTTGCCAGATAATGGAAGTAAAGTACCCAAAGCAATGGAGCCAGTAGAAGGTAAAGTCCATAACAGTGAAATCACAAGATCATATTCCATCCTGGGATGCTCTAGAATGAAACATGGCTTTGAACACTAACTGAGTCTGAGAGATTTGGATTTCTAAGTATAATTACCATCCATGAGCATAGCCCAAGATTTACATTTCATCATATATTCCTAAAATGTCCTTTTCATGTGTGGCACGTTGTGGAAATATATATCTCTGGAGATTATCTGGACCAACCTACTGCTGAAAGCAAGGCCTTAGATTAGGTTATTCAGGTCCATGTAAAGCCAAGTCTTGAATACTTGGATTTTAACATGAATTAGTATGACTCATACTATAAGTGGAGTCATCATTACTTTTCTGAAATCACACAAAAAATTAGAAAAAGGACACTCCAAAGAGGCCATGACTCAACTGGCCCTATAGGAAACAGCAAACCTGGCGCAAGTACCTGTAAAGCAGAGAAATATTTGGGTGCTCGTTCCACTTCAGATCCTAATAAGGCAGCCTGTACATCCTGGAAACTACATTTACAGATTTCATACAGAAAAGTCTAGCCTTGAAAGTAATTTTTCTTTTTTTTTTTTTTTCGCCATGGTGATGTTATTACCACTTGTATTTCTGCTGGCAGGAAGCTATTACCTACAGCTGCAAGCTAATACAAACTCAAACTTTCTGGGTCATCAGAAATGTGACAGACAAAGTGCTCTCCCCAGTTCCTTCATCCATAAGATAACTACGTTAAAGTATTAACATGGTGTCAAAAGTTATTCGCTGCCCCTTCTTTGCTAGTTTTTCCATCTTTTTAAACATTTAATTTCACAAACATGTCATTGCATAAACATATAGCAGACCAAAGCTTAACGTGAATGGATTTGAGCTAGTAAACTTTGGAGGAAAAAATACCTGAAAGAATTGGGAATCTGTAATGGTATAAAGGACTTTGCTGATGGGGTAGTTACTTCGCTGTGCTCGTAAAGCAGCATCTTGCAATTCAGATCTTGTGATATTCAGTTGTGTATGCAGAAGTGCCACAGCAAAAAGCAGGAAGGCAACAGTGTCCCATCATATCTTTCTTTAGATAATTAAAAGTAGTCCAGGAAAAAAAAAAAAAAAAAAAACAAAACCAAACACCACCTTATAACAGGTTGTAGGACTGTACCAGATTTGCACCAGAATGCAGTATTGGACCTAAGAGATCACGTCTCTCCATCACTTCACCCATTTTTGGAACTAAAGGGAACTCACTTTTTCATTTTCTCCCAGGTTAAAATCACACCAATTGCCTTTCATTTTAATGAGCAGTGCAGATGTCTCATGCATTTTACTAGGTTTCTTACAATTTGTCACATTTAATGGCTGACGGTTATGCAAGAGCTCATTACTTTGGGGATCCTGGTGAGAAAGACTGCTGTTTTGAAGCATTATTCTGGCTGTTTCTACAAATTTCACACAGGAAAGTTGTAGTAAGCTGATAAACACCTTCTTATGCATTACAAAGGGTCTGGTCAAGAGAAATATATATCTTTTCATTCTACATTATTGTTTACACAAAAGGTGGAAGCAGTTAAAAAGGTAACATTTCCCATGTTTATTTACACCTGTATTCTTGTGTACACAAATGGTGGAAGTAATTTTTCAAAAACCAGTATTTCTCAGCTGGTTACCTCACTTATTTCCTCTTTTCAGTAAAACTGTAGAACCATGAGCAGTGTCCTATTTCACTTTCTAATTATTTCTAGTAAAAGCGATTCTTTCATGGCCACCACTGTACTACAGTTGTGTGTATCAATATTATTGCAGTCCTTGTTTCTGTGGTATATCACAGAAAGGCCTTAGAAGGTGTTGAACAAAGCCTTGAATACATAGTACTTCCTATGGAAACTTCAGGAGGACATCGTTATTTGAAATTAGGATGGTGTGCAATGAAGTCCAAAGCTGAAACGCTTAATTTGCTGGTGTCAGTCAGTGGACGGTCCTCACCAAACCTCATCCCTTCACATTTCTCCCCCCCAACCCTTTAGCCCCGGTTGGCATCTTCCCTCTCCTGCTCCCCACTGTGCCATCTCCCCTTCAACAACAGATGACCTAGATTACAACTATAAACATAAAAAATATTTTATCCCAGGCTTTCTTCAGCAGCCAGCCTGAGGGGTGCTTCACCCTGTGGACCCACGCAGCTTTCATTTAAGGGCCTGACTCTGGAATTACTGACACTGCCGGCTTCTCTGTGGAAAATCCTGGCTCTGTTGATAATTAGGTTAAAGCAGGAGGCGTCTGAATAAAGCAGTGCTTTCTCACCGTTTGCACCTTGATAACTGCAAAAGCAGTCCCACTGATTTGAGGCGTGGGAAAGCGAGTGCAGCAGCAACAGCAAGGTGCAAAGGGATGGTGCAGCCTGGGTTTGGTACCTTGTCCGGCCCATGAGACAGCATGCCGCTTCTCATCTTTCTCTTTTTTGCCCTTCGCACACCGGGTAGATGAAGGCACAAATGAATCTTGGGAAGTAGCTTATGTTCATATACTGACTCTTAGATCAAAAAGGCCATACAGGAACAGGGTAATTGCAATTAAACGTAGCCCAAGGTCGCAGGATACATGGGGGGTAAGTTTTAACTTTAGTGCCTTTGGTAAAAACCAGACTCACTCATTGACATTCTTCCCATCCGCACTCCCTTCCCGGAGAGTCAATAAACTCAGCTGTGGTTGTTCAAGTGCTCTGTAAAATCCTGCGACAGCCCAGTGCAGCAGAAGCTATACCACTCTGGGCATGAAGCAGTCCCCACGGTACCTTTCCCTGAGAGCAATGCTGCGAAGAAAATTTTGTGTTTGCAAAATGCTTGGAGATGTTTGAAACGGATGCGTTAAGGCTTTGCAAACCATTCACCTGGAGCCATTAGTTATAAAAGCCCGGGCTTATTACTATGGTCTTCTAAATAAAAGTTGAAAACAAGATCATTTTTAATTGTAAATTAAATTCTTAATCTCACACCTTGAAATTCAGCCCTCATACAAAGAAAGACGTAATTCAGGGGCTAAGTACTTGCATGTTGCTAGGATGAAAAAAAAAATTACAGTTATAAATGGTTAAAAATAGGGCTTTAATGCAGAAAACACAGGCAGAGTTTTTCTGTCACCTGATGAGCAGCATGCATCACTAGCATGGCAAATATATTCATGGTAGTCCTGGAACTGAAAACGCCTGGGTTGTGCTCTGACTCACTGTGCCTTTGCAGAAGCAAGGATTACTGTTATCTGCTCACATAAAACCGGTGTGGTGGGTCTGTTCCAACCTGAACCCCTGCTCCACCAGACTGAGGTTTACGGAAATTACTTACCTGCCTCATCACTTGAATTAGGAAGCTGGAGAGAAAATGTAGTGTCATAGCTGTCAGATTGCTTATCATCATCTTTCTTTGTTGTTACCACGTTATTAGGTTGTCTAGGTATATCCACAAACGCTGGAAGTTCAGAGATAAAGACACTTTGCAAAGGGTATTTTCTACCCAAATAGCTTTCATTTGTTTTCTCTTTATTAATTACATTATTTTCTGTTAAGTCTGCACTCAAGTTTGATTCAAGTGGAGTCTTGTTTTCCCCTAGGAGCTTTGTTTGAAATATCGCCTCTATTGGCTGTCCATTAGCTATGCCATCTACTCCATCTGCTGTTAATCTAGACAAACTGCAATTTATATTGAACGACAACGCTGATCTATGAATTTTTTGGCATTTAATTTGAGGTTGGTCAATGCACACATTGAGTGACTTGTCTAAATAATAGATGGTATTTGGACACTGCTGAGAAACCTGAAGGTGGATGCATGAGATGAAAGAACGTGGTACTTTCTCTCGCCCATCGCTGCTTTGAAGACCCACGTCGTTCTCTTTGTTTCCAGGGTCAAAAAGCTGCTTTCGTGGTTTTTTACCTAATTGTGAGCAAGGTTCAGAAATCTTTAATGGAGAGGCGTGTTGGTTTGCGTGGCCTAGAGGAGGGCAGCGATGGAGGGCAGCAGGGACTTTGCTCCAGGTTGGGGACACGGCGTTGGGCTCTTGCACAGCCCCAGGTCCACGTGCTGGGTTGTCGGAGCCTACAGCAACACGCCTTGCCGTAATAGTTATGGAGGCAAACCCTTTCTGCTGGTTTTGACACTGTTTTTCCTCTGCAACGGGAAAGTCCGATGGAGACGTGGTGTCATCTAAAGATGCCTGAATTTCTAATCTGCTGGGAAGTACCGTGACTGCTCTGTTAATGTTGACTGAACTGCAGTTAGCCAAAGACTGCTTCGTGTGATGAGCACTGGGCTGGAGGATCATGGACCGCCTAGGCAAAGCGGGCCAATTTTCTTTTGATTTATTCTCATCAATCATTTGTGAAATGACTGTCGGTGAAATCAATGTTGTATTTTGTGATGACAGAGATTCCTGCAAATGGAGAGATTCACATTATCCACATACTCTGTCATAATATATGTAACCATTTCTCATCTACCATCTATCACACCAGACAGTTTTGTTTGAGATTTCTTGTTAACTTCCTATACATATAACTTCTTTGTCATTTAAAAATACACGTTCTTGAAATCAGCTCTGAATTGTCTGGGAGACTTCAATGAAAACCTTATCATTCTGGTGCAAAAAAAAAAAATATTAAAATTAAAAAAGTGTAATTCTATACTATTATTTTCAGTATTTAACCCACCATCGCAGTTGGGATTTGTGGCTGCTACGTTTGTTTAAAAATAGACATGTCAAAGGCAATTGCCAGTTTCAGACTCTAAACTGCTCTTTCATGATGGTCTGCTGGAATTTAGAATGCATTTAAATATATTATGGATCATTAGCCTGAAGGTCCACGCGTGCCATCACATGCTGCAGAGGGCATGTGGACACCAGGGTCGTGACTGCTCTACAGTCTCACCAGTTATAAGCATGGAAAAACTTCTCCATGATCCCTCCCACAAAAACAATGTAATTACCTGTAAGGGCTTCAGGTATTATTTTAATTCATTAATTCTCTCTTGCTTATCATTACTCGGTGGCACCTATCAATGATGTAAAACCACATATGTCCAAGATTGATTACCAGTGGCACAGATTCATTTTTCCAACCATGACAGCAAACATCTATCTTGCTAGATCATACATTATTTCACTCATGTGTGATGTGACAAAGGAGGTGTTTTTACATTAAATCTATCCGACAAAGAGTAAACCTGAATTTAAAACTCCTGCTATTATATGCACACGGCTGGTCACGTAAGTCACATGCAATAAAGCATCTGGCCTAATCTTATTGCTGCTGTAAACTGGCTGATTAGATTGCATCTGCCCTATGTTCCTAGATCTCCTGATCCTAACAGAAAAACAAACAAACAAACCAACCTGAATTGGCATGCAAAATCTGAGGATTAGCTTCATAATTAAAGCTCGTCCAAGTTCATTTGGGGTTTAGGTGCCATTTGCTAGCTGTGCTGCTCCTGCTTGTTATGAATTCATCTCAGCCATATCTGGGCATCTATCATCTGATAATCAATGCCAGTACTTGACAAGTACTTGAACATAACGTTCTTCTTCCTCAAGGAAGAGTGTGTGAGTGACAGAGCTGTGACCTCCGGGTGCCATGGCCATCCTTCTCAGGGCTTGGGTCCCAGAGTCGGGACACCATGCCGAAGCCCATGGGGAAAACCATTCCTGTGCTCCTGTCCTCCACGTGTGAAAACAACACACAAAATGAGCTCTTTGTAACCCTTGGGAAGGCTGATTTGGGAACCCAAATAGGTAGAGGTAGATTAAGAGTTTATTAACGAGATGAAATGCCAAGTAAATTTTATCAGCTCTTTAAACCAGCTGCCTGTAATTTTGACAATTCAATAATTTCACAGCCCCAGGGAGAGCATTTTCTTCTTTCTTTGTTTCCTTCATGGTTTGTAACAACATTTGCCTCATATTTTCTGCGCTGCATTTACTTCTAACTACAGGTTTAAGACCTTTGCATGCCTCCCAAAACTCTCGCCTTCCCCAAGATTTCTACAGGGCATCAAATAATACTCTTTGAAATACTTTATTTTGGATGCATCTCTCATGCTCCAGTAGTTAATTTTACATTTATTTCTTTTGTTAAGGGCTGCACAGATAGAGATATCCTGCAAGAGTCCAAACGCATGTCAAAAATGCTCCTGATTAGCTTCAAACTCATGCACCAATATTTTAAATAATTTACTTTTCCTTTTTCTGCTTGAGTATATGTATTATTCCTTTCTCCCAATTTTTGGCAAAGAAATGGATCTTTAAGGTTTGACCAGCTGATCCCATGCTCATTGGGAGCTTTCAAGTTTCACTGCATCTTGTGCAAAAAATACGCACTTACTTACACAAAGTAATTGTGGTGAACTGAAAACCTCAGGCTTTATCTTGAGAACATCTGAGACAGAGTATACTGCCATTTGGGATACCACTTCATTTAGTCTCCTGGGGTGTTTTTAACAACTTTTTTTCCCCCCACAAAACATGTAATTTTTTCCCCCCTCGCCAAGAGCAAACAGAATCACAACATTTAGCCATCATTTTATTTGGTTTTTCTGCTGTTAAAGCTATGCCTAGCTAAACAAAACCAAGTCCAAATAGACTGCTCAGCAATCAGTGATTGTTTTTTAAACCTGAATGCATTCTTCTGACTGCTATCTAAACATAATTTATTTATTTTACCTTGATAGAGCTTAGTTTTCTCTTTGCAGCACTCGCCTGCTGAAGGCTTGTGCATGTCCTCTGACTGTCAGTGCCCCATTGCTTTTGTGTCACTCCTGGGGAAAAAAACGCAGACAAAATAACATTATTTTCAGTGTCCTGGAGAAGATAAGTTAGAAAATGTGGTTTTAAATTAAGTGCAAGCAGGAGGGAAATAGCTACTGTAAACGATCTGATTGCCCTGGGATCTGGTTATCAGAGGGATCCTATTTCTCCCTCTTCCCAGGAGAGGCACCTGAAACACCCCGGGATCCTGTTGCAAAGATGTGTTTGTGGACAGTCTCACAATACGTTCAGGGCTGATCCAAACCTTGAATATCTCTGCTTTTGATTTCCATGGCTTCAGGTGTGAGTGTGGAGGAATCAGGGAAGATGGGAAATGTGGATTTCAACAAAAGTCACTTTTGACGTAGTCTGAAGAACCAGGAGCACAAATGAGCACGTTAATGGGCTGGATGCTGTGAGTTTGGTTTCATTTGGACTAAGTCACCTTCACATTTAAAGAACTACAGAAACTTTAAATCATATTCACAAATTCTATTACATCATAACTTTTCTAGTTCAGTGATAACTGTTACATCAGTACATCAGTCTCTGATTTTGTCATCTTTTGTTTTCTGTGAGTGTTAGCCTGTCTGCAGCTTTTTACACAGAGCTAATTTCCATATAAGATGGAGTCTGGGCTATTGCAAGAACGCATCATGTCTGCTGTCAAGTTTTGCCAGAAATTACGTTACTTTCTATTTTGCAATAAGCATCCAAACTTAATTTTCAAAAATTCTCTATTTGGACTGAAATCTCTTGACATTACTGGCTATTGCTTTATAGCAACAAGTCACACCACTGGTAAGACCTTTTGAATTATTTTTTTTTCTTTCATTTAGGTAGTCTGCCACAGAAGTTGATAATTTTTCACTGAGCGGAATTTCAGTTTACGTGTAACATTATATTAACAAAGGAACATAGAAGAGCTCCACTTTAAGAAGTGCTCATTAAAGCATATCCACCATAGCAGGCTTCAGGGCTTCATTTCCTTGGGTGCAGCTAAGGAGTAGAAGGGGAAGAAGGGGAAGGTATCAGGTCTATCCCCCCTCGAGAGATCTCCCTGAGTCCCACCGTGGAACAGCAATCGCAAAACGCTAGCAGGATGTTTGATGAACCTTCTGCTTTAATAAAGTATACTAAAGTATACTTTAATACTTTACTGACACAGCTCCAAGATACTAATGCCACTATGTATGTTCATAGCTTGAATGAAAAAACGACGTTTGCTTTTGTCATTGAGCAACAGAAAGTCCCAAACAAGAGAGAAAACAGCCAGAGCAGAGGGTCCACTACATATTTTTTGGCAAAGAAATAATGCACGGTTGCAATCAGTGAAAATGCAATGAATCTGATCTAGCACTGGGTCATGGTAACTGCTGGCGCAAAACATGGGCGAGATGCCCTTGCAGCCTGCTCCTCACCCTGTTGGGGTACGCAGTGAGAAGGAGGTGCTGCACTTCCAGGGAAGGACAAAATCCACCTGCATCCACAAGCAGTGGGATAGGGGTCAGTGCTGGGTGAGCCTTATGGAAAGGTTGGTTTTGGTTTATCAATACTTTGGTAAATTACATGTGAATACCTTCATGATGAAGAGGTGCTACGTATGCTATCTTATTTACTTTTTGAAACAACTAAACAGGGAATAACTTGCAGAGAAGGATAAAGAAGAAATTATTGGATTGAGTTAAGGCAAGACCTCAAAAAATCCAAAAGTTTCATTAAAAAAAAAAAGTAATTAAAGTGACAACTTCCACTAAGTTATCAACATTTTCCTCAAATGCTTTACAGTAAGAAAACCACAGTTTTCTCAGATCGAGATGGAAAGTTACAACAGGAGAACATCAACTTGTGAATGTCAACCAGTGTGCAGGGAAACCCAGAAGGCTGGCCAGAGATAAATCACAACCAGACGGGCATGTTTGGCCAGATGGCCTTTCATGAATTCAAATGTGTTTTCAGCACAAGACTGAGTACTACAGGGTCAAACAGGAATAAGTTGTCAAAGTCCACACCGTAGATTACATATAATATGTAAGTTATTCTTATCGAAGTAACCTCCTGTGAGTAGCAATAATCTGTAGGTAGGGCCTTCCAATTTCCCACAGACCCCTTGGAATAGATTGGTTAATTCTTGTTTGTCTAACTTTAAAAAGTAGCTGTTTCTGGAGCAGGAGAGATAGGAAGAAGTGAGGTGGGAAGAAGAAGAGGAGGAAATATTTATTTTCTTTGCTAAATTATCCAGAGTGGAGTTTTGTATTGCATTTTGTACCATATCCTCTGCAATGACATTCTCCTATTATTACAGGAATCTTGTTGTTGGAAAACACTCAAACTTTTGGCAAATCATTTAATCTAGTTGCTGAGATAGATTAAATGGCATTGGTGGCAAAATCTCTGCTATTTTTCATGAAACTATTAAATCTATTTTTGGAAGCTTCATATTTGTTAATTCATGTGGACAGAACAAGTGAAAAAAAACAACAAAAAAACCCCAAACCTTTAAAAAGAGCTTGAATCTGTGTTTGAAACGAAGACACTTCAGGGAGCACAAGGGCTTAGATGAGATGATGTCCCATACAGAGTTTTCGTACAAATTGTCACTGCCGACAAAACACATTGCACTGTAACTCTTGTTACACAACGAAACGCAAAGTTCAGTTTTTCCCTGGTGTGAAAGCATGAAAGAAATGGCATTTCAAGTACTTTCCAACTCTGTGGGGAGTATGAGAAACTTATTTCTACCCGAGTTGAAATCCCGAGGATTTGTTTAACCTCCCCAGACCTTCCCTTCCCACCGTGACCCACCTCTCCAGCTTACAATGAGGAGTAGAGGAGCAATTGCTGGCATATGAACTTTGTCCTATTACATCTTCACTATTTTTATTTTTTTTCCTCACAAATACTGTTTGTTGAACCAAACGATACACTCCTTGGCAAGGCATCTGGACATCCGGCTACAGACCAGGGTTTTCCTAATTACGGAGTGCAGCTGGAACCAATTCTCCCAGTCTCGAGTGCCTGGATGTCTGCCTCGGGCCAACTGGCAGCCAGCTCAGATAATGATTCAGAAAAGATGTACTTGTAAATCAGCTTGCTAAAACACAGATAGATTGCAAAGGTGAGGGTGCTGGTGAAAAATAGCGTACCATGAATATTTGGCATGCACATGACAGCCCAGTTTGTGGCCAGCTGAGTTTTTGTACAAAACTTGAGACACACATGAAAACAGTCCACAGATAATGTTATTTTGCCAGTGTTTCAGGTCTTTGCTAGAAACATACAGACTGCTGTGCCGGAGGGGATTGTTTGATGACACCCAGAGCGACACTGGGCAGAGCTGGAATGACTTCAGACCACTGGCCCTGGCCTCATCTCCACTTTTTGTCATGAAAGTTGCATATGTCATTCATTTACTATTCCTACGCTGACAAATTTCAAATGCGTGTCAGCACTTCTGATCTCCTCTGCTCCAAGTCTTGCTTACTCTGCACTGGCCAGGTCTGCCATCCCCTCTGAGCCACCAGCATCACCTCAGAACAAACTCCTCTGGAGGCTCCAGGAAACTCCAGCACTTCCCTCAAAACACCATAAAACGGCATTACAGAACAAATACACCGGGATGAAAAGGGGAAAACTTCTCCACTTTACCAAAAAATTACCTTTTTGTTGATCCTTAGCTCACTATCTAAGAGACCTGTGAGGAGACTCTGGCTCCCTTCCAGGTCAGTGGCAGCCAGGGTTCCTACAGCCCCCAGGTCGGCACTGCTGATTACCCAAAAATGCTCAAATTCCCCACTTGGGATCTGGGAGCTAAAGGACATCAATGGCTTGGCTGCAGGGTCAGACATCAGAGCAGTCACTCAGGTAATACAATGTCTTTGGCATCACTTAAAACTGTTTTTTTAAGCCTTTTTGTCCTTCTATGTGTTATTCCTACTGTAAGTTATCAGCAGATAAACCATATCATTAAAACCAAATTGGAGGAATTCATTTATACTTTATTCTGTTTCAAACATTAGATTTGTTTAAATTGTCTTGTGACTTTTTTAATTCAAATACCTGAGGAAGCCTCGAGGAAAAGAGTGTCATCATTAAAGATTTACCACGTTCCCTCTCAGTAAGTGTTGGGAGAGATAATAATTCACTTCTTCAGATCTGAAATGAGTCATCCAGAAAAACCATCCGGACACTACAGATACATCTAAGATGAAAGCTAAGTCAGAATGAACACCAGAACCAAAGCCGTGTCTTCTTCATGTGTCATAAAGAAAGAATATCATAAAACTGCACAGACTATCGTCATCTGAAATAAAACCGAACAATGAAGCTGAAGTTCACATGCCTGGTACTAAAAGTAGAGACGGATGAATGCTGAAAATCCCACCTTATACCAAAGTCCCTGCTGATATTAAAGTGATTTATAGGAAATCTACTGGCAAATGCTGTGTATACTTGTTAGTGGAGAGAGTGACGCATCTCCAGAAAGCCTTGGCACAGGCACAGTCTTGCCTTCCTTCAAGGACGTTATCCTGAGCCTTCAGATGTGACGTTAAGTTCAAGGAAGAGGTGAGGTGTTGCATTGACGATGACCCGAAGGCAGTATCCCAGTGAAGACGAGGCACAGGCAGGGCAGGAAGGCAGCCCTATAGCCACACGTGGACTTTACTCTCTCACAGTCTCATAAAAATACACCTGATTTTCATCTCTGCAGGATTTGACATTCAGCAACCTTCCTGTAACACTAGACAGCAGATTTCACTACGATATTTAAGGAGCACACGATGTCATCCTGATAGCTCAAACACAGCTAGAAACCACACTGTACTTACCCATCAAGAGAGGATGACAGAGGGAGAGTACATCAGTCCTTTTAAAGCATCTTTGCTGAACTTCTTATAAGAAGTAGCATGCACCTACTTACAATGGGGGTCAAACAGCAATACAGATTTAAAGGAGGGGAAAGCAGCTGCCAACTCTTTACTTGAAATCTTTCTTGTCATGAAAAAAGACAAACCAATACAAACAAGTACTTTGCCACAAAAGAAAGTACTTGAACACAGTTGCACGGAAAGAACAGTTTTTTAAAGCAGCTTTGTTGGCAAGATTTGCAAATCAGAGTAAGCAAAACAGCCTGAAATAATTTCAGTCTGAACAGGATTCATTATGTAAACAAAACAGAAAAATATTTTTTTAAGATGTCAGGATGGATTTTCTTCTATTACAAGTAGCATCATGAGATTTGTTAACTGAATTATCTTTCCCTGCTTGCACACCTTGAAGCTGTAGCTGGCTGCCTGCAGAGATGATTACAGGATCCGCCATAGAACGGACAAATGAGTTCTGGTCTGCTATCAAAAAGCCAGAAGTCGTAAATCTCTCATTATCCGTGCCATTAGAAGCAAGGTGCTCATCAGGGGGCTAGAAGGAGCACAGGAATTATATCTTGAAACCCATGCATAAAAGGAAAAATATTGTGTTTTCATTATGCATTGCTATTATTCTTTATCCTCACTTAATAACATAAAGTGGGGAATCACCCCCAGCATATCCATCACACACACAGAGACAAAATTAAGTAGATTCTTCACTTTCTCCTTTTCCCCTTTCTCCTCCTCCTCCACATTTTATTTATTTTTTCTTTTTTTCTCATTTTTTTTTTAATTTTCAGTGGTGTGGGGTGGAACACATTCCTAGGTCTCTCTAGGCAGCATAAGCTTATGCTAACAAATCTCAGTCCCTAGAAGCAGTGACTAACGCACCAAACCCACTGAAGCCCAGCTGTGTGGACATAACTCAGGCCAAGGACACAAATGGGAGTATGCAGAAAGATTTAACTGACATGGGTTTGATTTCTTCAGTCTAAATAACATGGTCTGCCACTGGAGCTCCCTCCTGGAGCTTTCTGAGATCTTTATAAAATGTGGTAGGAGGGAAATGGAGAGCTCAAAAACAGAGTATTAGAGGAAGGACATCTGTGAGGCATGGAGAATTGGAGTGGATCACAAGGGACGATAATATTTAATAGCCAAATCATTCTTTTTCATCATTTTCTTCAGTAGTTTCATTGTAGAAATGGAAGAGATGCCATAAATGCTACAGGTTCCTATTCCTGTGCCTGTGAGAGGAAGAACTGGAGACAAGGAGCAAGCCATCAAGCTCCCCAAGGCCGATGAGCCAAGCAAAGGAGGTCTTGAAGCTCCATGGTTCCCCTCACTTTGGTCGGACTGGCTTCCACCCATCTCTTTGCATTGCTAAAAGCAATGCAATATTGTCCATATTTTTCACGATGATTCTCGGAGATAGACACTTTTGTACAATTTGGACGCATTTTCCTAAGAGGATTTTGCAAGGCAGTGAGAGATTGTGCATGAACAGCAAAAACCCCAAACTCTCCTTGGAGAAGGGGACTCCCCTCTAGGTAATCCTGGAAAATTCTGATTCCTGTCTGAGGAGCTCTATCCTCACAGCAAGGGAAGGGGCAGCACAAGGGAGATGACACTTTTGGTTTCTTGTAAAAGTTCCTGTTTGGTGGCCATCTTATTCTTTTGGAAAGCTGCTGATGCCAAAAAGTTATTTAGGATTTTTTAAACAAGTCCTCCTGTGGGGTCTCAGCAGCTCTGGAAGCAGCATCTGCAGAAGAATCACCAGGAGGGGTTTTGACATGGAGGTGATGTTGTGGACCATGCAGGAAAAGGCAGATCGATTGCAACCAAAGGTGGAGATGAAGGGCTGACAGGCTCTCAAAATCTGTCACTGGCACAGCACAGGAGGCAGGAGAGGAGAAAAACCTAGAGCGAGGCAGCTGCTGGGGGCTGTTTCATGTAAGAAATATATAGCATTGACTTTTGGGTTTGACAAACTTGAATAAAACTTTTAAATATCAATATTAGATGTGCCAGAAGCTTCTACAGAATCAAAGGTAGACAGGAGATAGAGACAAAGAAAGGAGGTGAGTCCAAGCAACGTCAGCATTTAAATTTTTCAGGTTCCACTCATCTCTAATTTTAAGGCATTCTGTATACTATTCCTGGATCAGATCCTTGCACTAAGACTCATTAGTATTTATTGTAACATTATTCGGCTTATTGACCACTGAGCACCTAGTGTACTCTCAAAATAAAGATGTGACTAACAGAAACATTTCATACAGAAAGAGCTAGTGGAAGGGATCCTCCACCACTTTCAGAGTCCCCTTCACAGCATGGGATTAAGACATCCACATTTTAGTGACCACGTCCATTTCTGAAAGCACAGGAATGCTGAGATAGCCAGAAAATTCTTAAGTGACTGTAAACATGACAAATACTATGTATAAGCAAACAAAGGAAAAGCAGTTCTGCAGCCAAAAAGTACATTTATGAAGAGTTATTATAGTGCTATTACATGTATTCATGTAAAGGTCATAACATGCACGGAATTTGATGGTACAAATGGTTTTTGTAAATAAAAATTCCACCTGTGTTACTCAGAACTGGTAGGAATTACAAAATACGTACATTTGTCTAAAGCTGCTGATGCATAAGAGCTAGAGGTAATTGCTTGGCCCCAGCCATTCAATATTTCTTACATTTATCTGCTTTTGTAAAAGCATAACTTTAAGACAAGAAACTGTAGAGAGGACAAGAGAAAACCTGTGCACTGTCTGTTACGCAGGCATTTTATGACTCAATATATATCCTGCTGCAGGGATTTTTCACCAAGCTTTTGCTTAACAATGGTATTTGCTTTATTAATTTTTTTTTTTCCCCTTTTAATACTCTCAGTACAGTGGTGGCTCCAGAAAATGATGTGTGCTGTGGGTACAGATGCTTTTGTCAAGACATCAAAGTAGCGATTCCAACACAGATCTATATTAGTCCAATTTTGTTTCCAAAACAAAGAAACAGGATGTTCACATGAGCCAAATTTGATACCGAACAATTTCTGCAACGGATTTAAACTCAGTGGAGCACCAGTCACGCCAGATTTCATATAGACTTTTCATGTTACTTTTGTATAATAGAAGGGTTCATTTTTGTATAATACTTGGGATATCATTTCTTTCTGCAAAGTCTTTCACATTAACCGCTGTGAGCACAGACATCAGAAACTGCTTGATAATAGGAGATGCAGTAGGCTAAAACCAAGAGAATAAAAACCAATGTTCACAGGATAAAAACTAATAACTAAGATTTAAATAAGTATGAAGCCTAAAAATTTATGTTTCTAAGTCACTAGTTTGATCACAAAGTAAATAGTTTTATTTTGCGTAATTTAAGAATACTATGCAGCTCCCACTAATTTCAGTTGCCAGTGACTTGCCTCAACGCTAAATCTAACACCCCTTTGCGCAGCTGAACTTAGTAATTATTCTACCACATAAAACTTCTCAGTTGGTGAAATACTACCTCCATTTGCCTTTTGAAGGGAAAATGAAAAACAAATCTCTATTCATAGCCTGCTTTTACCGTGCAGCCGCGATTTGTTTGATCTTGGAATTAGCCCTTTTGAAATCCATTGAAATAGGTTTAGAAACACAGATCACACTACAGATTAAAACAAAAATGTAGTAATACGAACATAAACCAGGGCATGGTGGATTTTGGTTTTATCACCAGATTCAACAAAAGATAATTGGTAATTGCTTGTTTGTTTGTTTTTAAATCACTCAGACTTTAAATTCAGCAATGGAGGGTGCAGAAAAGCTTGAAGTTGATGAGCTAAAGCCCTCAAAAATTTAACTTTTGGCATCTTTTAAATACTGGTTGGCAAGGAAGGAAATTGAGAGTTCTCAAGCTCTCTTTTGGCTGCAGACGTCACCTGAATGAGAAGGAGCAGGGCTGGGAGCTGTCAGCACCCACCTGGCCCCACCGGCCAAGCAGCCCACCCGGACCAGGCAGCCGTGGCCGCTTTTCCAAGAAGTAATAACCTGCTGCCTAGCAACAACCCAAATCTCGTGATTGTTTGTATATTCCATTTCTTGTGCAAAACTAAAAGCTCAGATCCCAAATTATTGCATTCAGCAACATCAGAGCTGCAACAGATGGATAAGAAAACGCATTTTCCTTTACTTGCTGCAAGACTTCCTTGCTCTACAGTGTTGCATTCGTAAAATATACATGCCCCCCTCAACACATTTCAATGTAAGACTAATCTGAAAAATATTTCAATATGTGAATAGTTATTTTCACAACAGTTGTTCCCTATGACTAAACTCATTCCCATACCTATACATTTTAATGATGAGGCCACTAAGACTGATTAAGGGCCAGACACATACTATTGAGTATGCTCAATAGTACGACAATAATATGTTTGCTGCAAAGTTGTCCCTATGTTTTTGAAGTCCTGTTTTTTCCCTAATTATTATTTACATATGAAACAATTAAAGAAAAAAAAGTAACATTTTTGCACTGTGCTCTCTACTTGGATCAAATTTTTAGCCTTATTTCCAGGAGGAATTAGATTTATGCCCTAATCTTCTGTCTGTCCAACCTGGGGTTTCTGAGCTTGTGGGCTGTTTCAAGCAACATGACAGAAGGGTCGATAGCTGATCTCCAACGAGCTTACTGCAAAAATCAATGGCTCTGTAGAAATGAAAGGCTGCCACAGAAAGAAGTTCACCAGGTCTCCCCTGTTCGATCCATGGACACACTTAGCAGCCGGGCAGGACATCCATAGTGCTGCATCACTCATGGTGGGTGCTGCGCCTTGTCCTGGGAGCAGCAAGGAGGCACGGGGGGCAGACGGAAGAGGGGACGGGCAAGGAGATGCGAGGAAGAGGAAGAAGCACTAGGGCAATACTTGGGTCTCGGGGTACCTGCTCATGGGCTTCATCAGCTCTGCTGCTCATGAAATGACCTCTTTCTTGTTAGCTTATATGTTCAATTTCATCTTTTTGTTTTCATTCTCCAAAATAATATGGAAATCTCATGCTAAGATTAGGGAAATTGAGAGGCTTAAAGAAAAGTTAAGTGCTGGAGACCAATCTAATGATGCCGTAATTGCTTGACCCCAGTATTGCTGTACCTTACACATAATCATGTACATCTGTCCTGTTTAAAGTCACAGAGCAAATCATTACTGGAGTAGTCACCTTCGCAAATATGCCTACTATGACAGACACAGCATTGGATACTCAGATGTTACTACAGAGAATACCTGGAATAATGCAGTGTGAAGTAACAACTGAACAGCTTAGTATAACAAAATACTGAATTAACTATCTACCGAAAGAAAAATTATGTAGTTATGGATGATTACCACCACCATGTTGTTTGTCCTACAGTTGTTCCGTTCAGCAACAATCTCTGATCCAGAGCCAATGCATAAACCATTAAATAATTTAGCTGCACTCTTCATCCAGCACAGCTTCCCCAGCCAAATTCTGGCCTCTCTCAATTTTGGTCTTTTCACTGGGTGCTTTGGGACAAGAATTGATCCCAAAGGTCTCTTCAGGTCCACCAGTTACAGGAGACAGACATTGCTGAATGTGCTTTCAAAAACCTCTTCGGTCATCATCGATATTCTCTCTAACATTTACTACCATTAAATCCTCCAGCTAGAAGCTGCAGACTGACCTATAGGACATTACCGACCATTTTCAAGCTTAACAAGGAGTATGCTAAGAGCTCAGAGCCCCTACTGGCAACACCGATGCTCGGGTGGGACGTGACCGGGCGATCATCTGTCTGAAGCCAAGAGCAATGAACTTTGCATTGGGAGGGGGGGATATTCGTCGCTGTGCAGACAGCCAGTGCAAGTCTGGATGCTTTGGCGAAGGAGAAGTTCAGGTCGAATTTTCTCTCAGGAAAGTTTCAGCTGGAAATCTAGTTCAGGTATGAAACTCTACAGCCTACCTACATTGCTATGGCCCTCACGCAAGCTGTATTTTGAGGTCTGCACTCCCATTTTAGGCTGGTTCCGAGTTGAACTTTCTCATGATGCAACATGACTCTCCCCCCTCACCCTCTCTAACCCAAGCAAAAGCACCAAAGAAAAATTCCTTGGAAATGGTCGGCATTTTATAGAACAGGTTGTAATTATTAACCTGACCTCCTTACAACGGACTGGCACATACACTGTGCCAGTGGATTACTCCCTGCCAGTCGCATTAACTGACTTAGTTAATATGCGTATCTACAAAACGCAGTACCTAGTTCTACCTGGCTTTTGAATCCTTGTGCAGATACAGCTCCCACCCTTTTTTACCCCACATCCATACTCCTGGGGTAACCTCAGGTAACTAATGCATTACTGTGGGTACACTCTTGTTTGTCCCTCTATTGCTGGTCCCACACTTTCCCATTGTCGGATGGTGTCCTGGCTAAATTCCCAGCCACAAACCCACTACAGGTAGCTGTGAGAGGCCAGTAAAGTACTTCATTTCTACCAACTATGCCATCCCTCCTTCCAGAAATAACAATTTCCCTTCTCCTCTGAGTAGCATGTACCCTTCCTCCCCCTTTCTCCCCCTCCTTCCAGAAATAACAATTTCCCTTCCCCTCTGAGTAGCATGTCCTTCCTCCCCCTTTCTCACAGTACAGCTACATCTTCTTTTTATCCTGATTTTCTTGGATCGTTAGGCTCAGATAGATGTCTTTATTGGATTACTTGAAGTTACTTTGGTTGACTTCCAGGTTGTTTTAGGATAGGATGGAGTTTTGGCTCTTCTGCTGTTTGCTTTTTTGGTTTGTAAAGGACATGTTTTATACCAACTCAAAAAAGTTACCTTGGTGACTTTTACGTCCAGAAGTGAAATAGAGAAGAGTTTGGCCTTTGCTGGGGCATGTATAAATGCCTGCTGAGAGCAGTCTGACAGCTGCCCCACCACGAGGAGGCAAACACAGCCACAAGCCAGTGACTTTTTATTTTAGACCGTGGACATCTATTCTCCTGTTGGAGATTAGAGATTCTGTATTTTGTTTCCCGTGATACAAACATGCAATTTGGTTAGTGAGAATGATAAACAGATGTGTATACACAGGTATTGAATCTATAGAGCACTGCATTATTCAAGAAAGTTGAAACTAAAAGGCCAATTTTTACAACAGAAGTATTTACAGTATATATACAAAAGTATAACATCCTACCAATCGAAGCCAGCTTTACAGGATTAGCACAAGAGTCATGTGCTTCTTTAGTAACTCAAAAGACTAAGCTCAAATACTTGTAAGAAAGAAAAAGCAAATTCAGGGCTACTCTTTTGTACATTGCTTAATGTGTTCTGGTAATCACAGTCCTATAGCACACACTGATGTTACACAGGGACACATAACTGCAATGGCAGGCACAACAGCGTGCTCAATCTTACGCTCATTTGGGTTAAAGGTTTTGGACTCCTTAAATAGATTAAAAAACCCAGGCTTTAGGGATAAGGCCTTTTTAAAAAAAAGAAAAAAAAATAAAATATACTCATAAGTATGTATACTACTATTTGGATGCTTAGTGGGATAAGTCCTCTGTGATGTAAACAAAAGAAACAAAAATGTCAGCAAGTCATTCATGTTATTTAAAATAAAAGGGCAAAAAAGTTTCTCGTACCCTAAACTGAAAGCATTATTTTGGATGATTAGTCTAGTCTATGTCATATTGATTTAGGACCATTTTATTACTCAAGATGTATTACTGCATTATAGTAATATTGGGATTAACACCTTGGTCAGAATGTTAATGCTGATAGGTATATAAATGCAGATTTATATACTTCATTCAACATTTAAGGAAAGTTTATTAATCCATAACTAGGTAGTAGGTTGTTGCCTTTTTTTGTTTTTAATTTAAATAAAGTACTGAAACTGAGCACAAAATGTTTCTGTACCTTGGGCATAAGTTAGTGTTTCTGGCTGTGGTAGCTATAGTGATAGAGTTAGGATTTTCCCAGGATTTTCAAGGTTGAGGGTTTGGGATTTTTGTTCTTTTGTTTTCTGTTGTTCTTTTGGGTTTTGTCCTCCCCCCTGAGACAGAACTGCCAACTTCATTCCCTGTTGCTTTTAAAAAGTAATAGCTAAATCAATAAGGTGCTATTGGCTTCCCTGAAACCAGCCAAGGGAAAGTTCCACCATCTCCAGAATTTATTCTTCCAAACCCCCTGCTTTTTGACCAAAGCGTCCAGTTAGCGGTTACTTATTGGCAGAGCTGGATTAAGATCTGGAATACACTAAACCCAAATTATTACAACTTCACACTCGAATTCCTGGAATAAACTCCTCCTTTGGGTAGCCAACCCCAAGGTTAGCGCCATCAGGCTAGGTCAAAACTAATAGAGAAAGAAGCAAGGAAGAAAGCCTATACGGTATGAAGTAACACTGTAATAAAATACAATATTTCTTGGAATGAGGAGTTTCCAATACCTTCGCCTAGAGCAAGTCATGATAACAGCCGCTGCTTTGTATGAAGAAATAAACAGCTTTATGTTACTGACCTCTATCACATATAGCCATGAAATCAGAGTGCAATTGTAGTTATTTGCTACGTTTCAGATATTCATTTCTCTTCCCCGGTGCTTACGAGGGCTGACTGAAGGCAGCTTATACTAGATTAGGCTTCCAACACCTTCATGCATTATAGACTTCCAAATACATTTCTACCCCTCTCAGAAGGTGAAAGTGTTCTGTCATTTCTTTTGAAGATCTGATGGAGGTTATTGCTCATAAAAAGAGAAAGCCGGCGGTTCAAGGCAGGGCTAAGTGAAACGCATCCAGCCGGCTGCAGCCCTGAAGAGCAGTGCCCAAATCTCACCCTTTCCTGGCTTAAATCAGCCAGGCACTAGCAGCTTATCTGAGATCATAACGTGGATTAACAAGGCCTCATCGGATGGAACTACGTGCCAGAAATAATTACGGTTTAAAATGCAAGAGCCTGGCAGGAAGGGATTGTCGCTTGTGAAGCCAGTCCACTTAATGGAGAAATAACCCGCATATTACAGTAGAGGGTAATTTGGCAGTTACAGTTTCAGTGGCTCAGAGACATAAAATACAGTCTCATCAATGTGTAAGATTAGAAGTAATTAGCCCCTATATGGTAAAGTCATCAGTTAGAAACTAGACTCCATCTGGGGACTTTTGGTAACAATGCCTCAGGGACAAGTAAGATGGGACCTTTGACTTACATGATTTGGAAGGGACTGAGACCTAATTAAATCTGCAAAGATGCAGTAACCGCAGTAAAAGGGACTTTTAAATATGAAACATATTCCTTTTCTCGAAACAAACTAGGTATATTACACAGTGGAACAGTAAGAGAATTCATCAAAAGACAGTGAGCAAACAGCTGCTGTGCAACTGCCAAAAAGAAGATGACACAGGATTATACTGAATTGAAGAACATTTAATAAGAACTGAAGAATATTTAATAGTGTGTTTTTGGTTTTTTTTTAAGGATAAGGTTTTTGTCAATTGTGGTGAAAACCAAACACACAACCCCCATCGTAAATGAAAGAGTATGGTTTTTTAAAATCTGTTTCTCCAAATGCATAAGTTGTAATAAACACTGATTGCCTTAAATAAATAAAAGTTAATTCTCTTGTAGAAATAATATACAATTTACTTTTCCCCTCATTACAAAAAAACAGACTTGCAGCTTTCCAAAGAGGGATACACGGAGCTATTATATTTTTGCTACTGACTTCCATAAAGCACTTAACACCTTCCATTTTCTTAAAAAGGCTTTGTACTGGAGAAACAAAAAAATTTGAAGTTAGTTTCTCAGCAATGATTGCCTCATTTACATGATCTATCTTCTCCCAAGGAGAAAAAAAAAAAAAAAAAGAAAAACTGTATGATATTAACATTTTTCTACCATAACTCAATATTCTGCATTTTGTCAGTGCAGAGCTGGATCATTAAAGCCTGGAAGCTAAATGGAAGAGTATTTTAGGGCCACTAACTAAGAGTGGAGCAACAGAAATATATTGATCTCAAAGAAAAAGGAGTACCGAGATGACACATGAAAGTTTACACACTTCATCATGCTGCTTAAAAAAAGACTAATTAAAACAGCATCAAACTCATATGTAGGTTGGAGAATGCTGAAATAAGTTACCATCTAGCCAAAAACTTCAGTATTATTTTTCTACATTTGCAAAAAAGTCTTAGAAGCAATTTGATCATTGCACATATGATGGTGGTGGGGCTACATTTTTAATTTATTTATTTAATAAAAGAACCATCTTCAGCCATTCCTGAATCAATTCAATGTTTTAATCTACCATAAAATGTCTGTGAAATTATACACTACTTGGGATTGCCTGTAGAACTGGGAACTCTATAATCCTTATTGCAGCCAGACTTGGTGAAAGGATGTCAAACCAAGCCTCCAGCTATAAATACTTTATCCCATATAACACATCCACAGTCAACTGTACGACAGTTAAAAACTTGTTATTAGCATGATGACCAAGCCATTCACTTATCAAGAAGAGCCTCATACAAACCAGCCACCACCGCCAGAGACGTCACCATGGCATCTCACTGGCGATGTATAGAGCTATCGTAACTCAAACGCTGCCGTGCTGGTCTGTGAAAATGAACCAGCCATCGTAACCTTTTCAAAATGGATTAGTGTTTTCCTTTAACTACAGCACACACGTGAAATGGTTTCTCCTTTGCACAGTAAGGTCTGATCCATGTGTCATTTCTATGGATATCCATCTGTGCATAACGCAGTTCCACCAGCAGCTATATCGAAGAAGTCCAGTGGGCACTTTCTTTACAAGAAAAGAAAACGTAACCACTTACTCTGTTTTTTGTAGAAGAGCATGATGAGCCTGATGGATAGTCAATCACCATGAGAAAAATCAACAACAATCTAAATGCTCAAGTACTTCAAGCTTTCGAGTGACCTTTCAAGAGGATTTCAGTTTGAAAATACAATATGAGGAAAAGCTATGGATTTTGGAATTCATCTTATATCCAAAGCCTTTGCTAAATGTCTCTTAGAGCTTGCTAAAAATGTAAAATAAACAGCAGTGAGGATCAAAGCTAGGAAAAAATGAATTAAGGAAAAGGTGGACTGATGCCCACCCCGTGATCTGGGTCAAGTGACATATATAACTATTTGTCTTTGATGACTTGTGTTGGAAATACCACCCAGCTTTCAGAAGGAGAGCAATCTCTCCTCAGGCAGTCAGTTAGACAAACTGGGAAAGACAGGTGGATGGAGAAAAAAAAAAGAAAAATCCTCAGTGAAAAAATAGTCCCGCCCTAACAGAGCAGTCCCTGTGCAGGAAAATGCAACGGAGAGAAGGAAAGAGGAAAGCTTTACTGGAAAAACCCTGGGGACTAAGGAGAAGGCCTGCAAAGAAAGCTGGGCTCCATCAACACCAGAATAGAACAACACAGCTAATGCTTTTAAAGCTGAGAGAGTTTTCTTGTTGTTTTTTTCTTTTTCTTTTTTTTTTTTCTCCCCATCTAAAAGCTGAAGAGAAGTTGGTTATAAAAGCCTCTCTCTTTGGACAGAGTGGAAAGGGAGAGTCTCAGGTAAAAAAAAAGGAATAATTGGAAAGAACAGTCAAGAAAAGGAAGGCTGCATTTATACATGGAGCATAAAAATAGCAACTGAAGCAACAGCAAGTGTGTGAGTTTGAATAAGAATACATAGCATAGGAGCGCCAAGTAATCCAGAATGCCTGCTTCTTTTTTAAAGAGTTATTGCTATCACAGACATCTCAGAAATATGATAGGATTAAGATAAATCAGTGGACACTATGACAAACTAAACAGTATAAATTATATAGAAATGACAGAAGACCAGGCTGACAAAGGAGCAGAACCAAGAACCACAGAAAATATACAGTAAACTAGGTAAATAAACAAAATACACACAGTAGTACCTCAAAATCCCCTTAAACTCAATTTCCATCCTAAACTAGCAGAAGTATACCAAGAACCAATGTTTTCCCGGAATGGTCCTGAAAGGGGACCGTTACTGCAGAACACCGACACTAAATAAGTTGGGACTTGCCAGCAAAGGTCACGGAAGCAGCAATATGGTAAAGATCTACCAAAATCACAAACATAAGATGCATAGGAAGAGATATGAGGAGACGTGAAACTACTGGGTAGATATATGCACGTTAGAAGATATTTCTTCTGCACAACACATCATTATACTGTGAACCTAAATGACCAGAATTAGGATAACGATGTAACTGGATCCTTGCTCTGACCCAGCGTTGCTATTATGTTCTCATCACAAGGTCTTTATAAAAAGACACTGTGAGCATCCTTTAGAAATACAAGGAAAATTAGACCTTAAGAAATAATGCAAAGGTGGTTTTGTTTGTTTTTTTGTTGTTGTTGTTGTGGGTTTGGGGTAGGATTTTGCTTGTTAGGTTTTTTTGTTTGTTTGTTTGGGTTTGGTTTTTTTGTTTGTTTGTTGGCGGTTTTTTTGGTTGTTTTTTTTTTTTTTTTTTTTTTTTTTTTTACAGACCAGATTTTTTTTGCTGATATTCAAAGCCATAATGATGGTAAACTCCTATAGACAGCTAAATGGTATACTCTAAGTGTTCATGAACAGGAACAACTGCAGTGTTTTACTGTAAGATGACACATCTGTGAGATTAACCCATCTTTCACATAAAGACAATCTGCAAGAAAATTCTACCCTTTCCAAGGAGTAAATTGTTCAAATAACTCCATTATGCAATTATTTTAGTATGTATAAATTGCAAAAACCACAACAAAAGGAATTCATAGCTGCTCTTCTCCTTGACGTATGTTTACAGAGGAATTCAATAAATTAACAAAACAGAAACAAGTTTAGAGGTTCTACTTCAAACTTATTTGTGCCAAAACAACATGCACTGGGCTGAAGAAGAAAACTCTGTTCTAAAATAAAAGCTAAGCTGTTCATTGAAAAACAAAGGGGCACATTCAAGGCTTTTGCCCATCCCATATTATGGGAGGATACTCTAGAGAGCAAGGTCATAAGTTCCATTGCTTCCTAACAGCAACACAGGCTATGACAGATTTATTGTAAAGACTTGTCAGCAATAGCAGTGAGGTCACCGTGCCCCAATAAGCAGAAAGCGTTCATCTACCTGTAACCCTATTACAGTTGCAGGCCAAACATTTCCTTACCCAACCCTTTGGCTTGGGAAAACATGTATTTAGCTTATAAAGCCGTAATTCTGCATCAACATTCAGCTAATTAGAGGTTTACTGTCATTAATTTAGATAATATACATTCATCTTACAAAAATAGCCGCTAGCAGCTTCTTTTAATTTAACCTTTCTTTTAGCCTTCTTTTTTTACTGTCACACAACTAGCAATTCAGTTCTCACAAATGACCTCCCGTGCCACAATCGTACCGTAACAATCAATGGCAGAAAATTCATAAAACAGATTAAATTCTACAGCATCCACTTTGATGTATTAGTAGAATTTGTTCCCTTTAGCTGCTCAGAGTTAATCTTTGATTTTTAGCTGAGTGCACTGCATTGGAAAGAGTAAACTAGGGACACATCGTATTTTTGTTACTTACACAGCTGTAATGGAAATGGAGCCACAGCATCCATTGCAGTAAAGATAACTTTCAAAGATTTTTGCTGTTTATCTCTGTTATCTCACTACTTAAAGCAATATATGAGGAGGAACTTCCCACGACAAAGCATTTCTGTAT
Organism: Cariama cristata; assembly: GCF_000690535.1. Classification (NCBI taxonomy): domain Eukaryota; kingdom Metazoa; phylum Chordata; class Aves; order Cariamiformes; family Cariamidae; genus Cariama; species Cariama cristata. The sequence goes on along the minus strand of NW_009597539.1, from coordinate 21,210 downwards.
AAAATTTGAGACTATTACATTATACTACAATGATTACAGTTTCCTACCTGGTGTCACACCATGCCAGAACCAGGCAGAGATGAGGATCATTTTCCCACGAAGCTTTAAAGGTGGCAGATAATGCCAAAGTAAGAAAAGTAACTCCATCACTGCAAATCACATAACATGTTTTGTTCAACTTATAATTATTATTCACCATTTAAATTAAGGATTGCAAAGGAAATTCATTCTGAGCTTTCCCCATTTCTCTCATACTCACAATTTGGCTAATGAACCAAGAAACCAATTAGTGAAACATCTCAATTTATAGCAGGTTGTGGTAATCTTTAGGCAGGGCACAGTTAAAACTCCTGCACTGTGAAAAGAAGACTTTTCATTTTCAGAAACAGCACTGGGGAGTTAATGAGCCCTCTTAATACAAAGCATCAGTGATGGCACAATTTGCCCAAAGATGGACACCTCACCTCTCCCCAGCAGCACCTGCCAGGAAGCAGCAAAATCTGGGTGAAATCTCGACGCAAATACATCTCACACTGTAGAGACAAGAAAACCGAGAGGTTTGAGGGTTCAAAGAGGGGAGGCAGAGGAGCCAGTGCTCAAACCAGCTAATGGGGAGGGCATATCACAATTCCCACCTTCTTCCCAGCTGCTGGGATCCACAGATCAAGCCCACTCCATCACGTCAGCTGTGTCAGCTAACTTCTCTAGTTATAAGTAAATAGCTCATTAAAGGGCTATTACAGGGGGGATGGGCTCTAGACCTGAGATTCAGAAGTGTATTTCCCCAGTTCCCAGAACAAACCCATTAGCCAGGCAGGAGGGTGGGCCAGGTAAAACAACAGAGTGTTCACGGGATAAAAGAAAACACATAAAGGAATCAGGGAAGCAATCCACTGCTTAAAGGAATTCTTTGCTCCAGGGACTGCTCATGCATTTTGCCCTACAAAAAGTACTTTAATAAAGTACGTTAAAAAGTAAGAACCAAGAACTGCAGCCCAGACATTCCCTTCTGCTGCTGTAAAACCAACATAGGTGGCTCGAAGCTCTGTAACACAGAATACACCCTTGTTTGCTAAACCACATTTCTTCCATGGGCTTTCCATCCTACTACCACCTGTTTCTTAACATTGTGTTATCACCCTTGGTTAAAGTGATTAAAGATATATGTTCTGTACCAGAAAAGCACGTGTGCACAAGTGCAAGACATGTATCAATTGCTTCTTCCTCTATTAAACCATTTCAAATCCTAACACGCCTACCTAGGACCCCAAAATATTTCCCATCTCCCAAGCTTTCCGCAATACCACCCTTAACATCCAGAAATCAAATCCAGTCCCACCTCTTCATGCATCAGCCTAAATGCCTTGCAGCTAATTGGGGTAAGTGTCTCGGAGGGGGAGCTCACCTGAGCTGGAAGAAGGGTAGACTCGTAGGGGTACGGCAAGGACCTCTACAAAATAGGGATATTTTTTTGAGGTACTACCTGCATGCAGGCATTTTTCTCATGCAGCTTGGTTAAGTACTTCTACAAAGGCATTTGGGAGCAACTCATGCAGTATTCTAGTAGCAATATGGTGTGCACTTCAGTTTGGGAATTCCAGGTTTAGCGGAATTTCATTTCACCAGGAGAGCACTTCCAAGGATGATCTTCTGTCGATACCCTTTCTTGCCATCAGCCTGTGCAACCCCAGTTGGGAAAGGAGAGAAGTAAGAGAAGGGAAGCACTTCTACTGGAAGCGGAGCCTGCCTGGCACATGCACATTTAATGAGTCCCAGAATTGGACACAATTCAGAAGTTGTATATAGACAGACACAGATCGCTACAAACATGAAGTGCAAGAAATAATTTGAACTACTCAAACATTATTGAGCTGCAATCAACTAATCACTTAGGAAAAAACCCAAGAGTCACAACAGCTTAATGTAAACAACTTTTCAGCATGCAAGAATAGGCAAAAAGGAAAATAAGTATTAGGCTGCATAAGGAACAGAATGGATTATGGAAAATACAGTAGCACTAAACATGATCTAGTGGCATGCTACAGTACTGTGTCTACTACTGGTTCTCATCTGTAAAATTTTAAAGGGATCTAAGTTGTTTAGCTATATCTGTTATTTTTAGCCTTTATGTACAAGGTGATCTTATAGCGAGAATCTGGGTATGGGCAATAAATATGGGAGACTTTGTTTTTTAAACTCAGTTCATCAATAACCACAACTTTGCCAAAAAAATATTTAATTCAAATTCAAATAAGAATTCCCATAAGGAACAGAATGGATTATGGAAAATACAGTAGCACTAAACATGATCTAGTGGCATGCTACAGTACTGTGTCTACTACTGGTTCTCATCTGTAAAATTTTAGAGGGACCTAAGTTGTTTAGGTATATCTGTTATTTTTAGCCTTTATGTAGAGGTGCTCTTATAGCGAGAACCTGGGTATGGGCGATAAATATGGGAGACTGTTTTTAAACTCAATGCATCAATAACCACAACTTTGCAGAAAAAAATATTTAATTCAAATTCAAACAAGAATTCCTCTGAGGCTTGGGCTCAATTCGATGCTAGGTGGTAGAAGTCAGCCACTTCCTTTTTCCTTAGAATAGTAAAGAAAAAGGAGAATGAACTTGACTTTATTTACTGCAATGGTAATGTTATGAGAAGCATGAGACTTGGTAATTGAGTCAGGAGTAGAAATGGAAGTCTCCTGTGACAGCCTGTAATTGTCAGAGCTCCAGTTAAATTCAGCAGACACAAATTCAAGTAATATTTCGAATGCCTGGGTAGTACCTGTATCACACCTGGCCTCAGGACCTCTAGAGATTTGCTTCTCACTGCATTTTGGTCCCTCCATTTTAATCCAGTAAATATTAACCAGAAAACTCTATGGGTAATTCTCCACTTCATGCTGCAAATATTTCATATATAAGTGCATAAAAAAATTCCATCCCCTAGCAACTGCAAGATTCCTGCTTGAAACGGTGATGGGAAAGATGGGGCTCCAGGAATGTTAGAGTCAAGCAAGGATTCTGTGGGTGTGAAATTGTTGGCGATTATGGCTGCTCACTGGCTGCACATGTTTTTGCTGAACGCGTTCAGATTTACTCTGGAAATTGGCCTGAAGTATTACGGAATTCTGGGAGCAGTGATTAAAATAAACGGTGTTCAAGACACGTGTACTGCAGAGAGACTCTCGAGTCCAAGGAGAGCTCTGCACGAGCGGGAAGCATCAGCCACCAGAACAACAACAAATTAAAAGAAATGAATTGTCTTGGGAAATATTATTGCTGGTTTCTGAAAATAACCTAAAACGCAGTTGCTACCTGAGGAGAACAAAGGGGAAGAAAAACAACATTAAAAGTAATAAAGCGGAACTCGGATGCGAGTAAGAGGCAGAGCAGCTCACTGAAGATTCAGACAGTAAATGAGCAGAGATGATTAAGTCATTACACAGTAACCGGCCATGGTCATCTGTCGCTGGAAAGGTTGGAAAGGCAGTCCCAGCATATGAGAAAACGCCCCTTGCTCCATCTTTCCGTAGCTGCTTCTCCCAGACCCAGAACAGGACCGCGTTTCCCAGCCTGTAACATGCAGACAGTAGCACAAGTCTCCTTGCAGCTCGCTGAGCTATTCCTCAGGTTTCTCCCCCCTGGCTCTTTCTGACCTTTTTGCTCCCCGAGCTGGATGAGCTCCTGGAAGGAGCCACCAAAACACCTCTTTAACTCTGCACAAGCCTATCAACCCCACCTTCAGCCCTCTTTCCTTGGATGCTTCCCACAAGCGTTCCCTGTGCAGTCCCGCTTGTTCAGGGAGAGGTTTGCAGGTAATACCCCAATTTCGGAGTCACAGACTTGCCCCGACCAGGCACTGCAGGAGCCGTGGTCCTGCCCCGTTGCAGCCCTTGCACCCCATGCCAGCCTCACGGTGTGAAAGCAGCAGAGGCAATGCAAGAGGGGGCCCTTGTCACCGCCTCCTGATGAGCCCCGAGCAAGAAGAGACCCCCTAGTTTTACAGAAGAGAGCTCAGAGACCCATTTACAAGCTCTTTTATCTTTCCACCTGCAAGAGAAAAGGGACCTGCGGTGGCGTTTGGCTCGCACTCTCACATCCTCCTCCCACGTACAACAACCAAGTCAGCCCACGTTTCCCACAGGAGAGAAGTACATGAAAGCGATTGCCAATAGCTCAGCTGCTGGTGGAAGGCTGTGTGCTGCCGAGGGAGGTTTTGGCTTTGGACAGCACGGCAGCGTAGAAATTGCCATCAACCACACAAAGATGAGTCGAGAGACCAACGTAGATTGCTGGCCAACAAACTTCGTCTCCTGCCTTCCATGGAGGATGCAAAAAGAAGATCAAACCTTATTTGATGATCTCATGTTGCTACTGTGAATGTGGCTATCAAGGAGACGATACGAGCGTGATTGTATTAGGGATGACCGCCTGGACCACGGTTGAATTTTGCACTTAGGGCATGGCTTCAGGCCTCTGGGTGAGGAACAGAAGGTCTTTCTCCCAAACATAACAGTACTTATCCTTTGAGCACAGAAGTGTCTTTCTGCTATCTTACTTGTAACCTTTAGATTAATTTACCGTTCTGAAATGCTTGTAGGTAACACCATGACAGTTTCCTTTTAAAGAGATTTATTTTACAGCTGCATTGCTGGTTTGTATTCTAAAATCTCAGCTATGAGATTCCACGGCTTTTGGGGGGTCTTTGGGATTAATCTATTAAACTTCTGTTTCTCAGACTGTACTACCTGCTTTTTTCAGTCATCCTGCTATAAGGAATTTCTCCAAGAAGGTGATCTTTCCTCTTGCTCACCATATCTTCGGCAGAAAATGCATGTCAGCTACCTAATTAAATATAGTTGTATTGTACATCAAATATCAGTAATAATAAGGCAGTAATTTTATGTCTACCGTAAGAGCAAGCTGCAATATATATCATATCTGTAATATATCACTGAGATAACAATTTGATGCAGCTGTGCTTTTAAATCTTTGCTTGGCAGTGTGACTAGCAAGCACCAGGGTCTGGCAAGTAGTTTTCGGGAAAGAGGATACTGTCATGATGAAGACAAGGATCCTCCTCCATGCACTTTCTCAAAGATGATGCAAAGCCTTGACTGCCTATGGAGCAGCCCATGGAGCCACAGCCCAGGCAGCTGCTCTGCTCCTAGGCCCAGCTTTTACCGTCTTTTTTTACCAGCACTCAACTCAAAGTGCCCATGTGCTGTCCTTCCCTGGGTTTCTCCCCCAGTCGCATTTCCAGTGCTCCAGCACGGCGATGTCCTCAGCTCTCTGCTCCTCCTCTGGATCTCCAGAGTATTATAAACTCTCCTTTTCTGCATTCTACATCAACTGGTACAATATAAAGAAAAACTCTGCTCACACGTGCCTTGTATGAGTATGTTTTGGGTAAGGCATGCTTATGAGTACGTCAGAAACTGCTATTTTTTCTCCACTTTGCAGTTTCGTTAATATGAACAATTCAACTTCTATGCTGATTGAATACTAGTGTATCCCAGCATTTCAAGATCTAATCTAACTTAAAACACCTTATGTTTTTAGATATCCTTTTTTTTTTTTCCTCCCAAAGGATTCCAGTGTTTTTCACAAGCTGCAATCATAGACTGATTAGAATTAAACCCTTTCTGGAGTAGTCAGTAGAAGGCATACTGATAACTTGTCTTCACTACCCGTTTCAGTGGAGCAACAGAAGGAAATCTTAGCTAAGCAAGACAGCTAAATGTCAACCAATAGAGGAAATCTGTGGGATGCTCAAAATGCTGTAAATGTAGCCAGCGGTTCTTCTAAAGTCCAGAGAAGTAAATAAAGATATCTTCTGTGAACAAAGTTTAAAAAGTGTACTCTTTTGGAGCATGCCAAATCTAATACCTTGTTCATCAAGTTATGATCTCTACCAGATGCATAATACCTACAGTTCTTGACGACCCACTCATTTTCTACCACCAACATCCTTAAGTCCAAAAATGGTCAAGAAAAGAAGGAAAATAAATATTAAGTGTCTACAAGCAGAGGTGGCCTCCTAGAAATTGTCAGTACCCATGGCCAGGTTCACTTGGGCGCTGGAGGATGCAACCACAAGGCTCACATTCATCTCCATTAATATTTTTAGCCGAAGCTTAAAGAACAGTAAAACAAACTAAGCTGTAAGAGAAAATACATATTAGCATTTAGATTAACAGTTGTTATCTCCATTTCCCATCACCAGACAACAGTGAAATACATGATGATGGTTTCAGATTTTTTTTTTCAAATAGGTTAAGGGCTCCCTGAATTCAAAGGGCTGGGAAACACTGGCCTGTAAGATAAACGGCACTGGTCCTGACATGTGCTGCATATCCTCAATACATCTGGACTCTAGTTAGAATTAAAATTCATATTGCAGTAGTAATTAAAAGACAGAACTAGGTCATGAGCTGTTGTTCAAGGCAATATGCAGGCAAAGAAAGAAAAAAAAAATTCCCGAAGCAATCAGTATTTGCCCTAAAAATTTCAGCATTGAGAAATTCAGAAATATGGGATAATAAAAAGAGGAGGATACAATAGGAAAATAACAATTTGGGTGATTTAGCTATACGCTCACCTTTTCACCAAGCAAAGGCTGTTACCACAAGTCATTTCTCATTTGCATTATGACAACTTAATTTTAAGGAAAGGAGAAGGAAGGGTTGAACTGGCAATGCTCAGCACCCACCAAACATCTAACGCTCGCAGGTGTGCTTGGCCCTGTACACACGGGCTGGTGCTGCATGGGTGATACAATTCTTTATACGTACTTACAGCATTGTTTGCAAGAGTCATTTCTGCGGCTGGAAGATTTTTATAAAAGAAACCATAGCAACCTTCTTAAATCTATGTGCGTTCTGGTACGCAGCTTTTTCTTTTCTGCCATTAAGTTCTGTATCTCCATCCAACTATTTTATTCTATATGGAAAGGATTGTATGAGAGACATACCCACAATGCACTCTATGGTATATCATACTCAGTGTGACAACGCACATTGTATTATCTACATCCAATTCTAGATGTGGAAAGGGAGAATGAAATCACGTTGCTTCAATGCCTTTGCGCTGAGAAATCTTGTGCTGTTATTGCAGGTCAGGATGGAACCTCACCGCAGACTGCTCTTCTGGTTTTGTAATACTGCACAATATTCTTAATGAAGGTGAGCACCCGCCTTCCATTTAATGGGTGTTTCATTTTCATTTACTTAGTCACATGAGCAAAAAGATGGTTGAACGAAATCTTAGCAAAGGGAGAGCCAGCCACGTAGTTGTTGATTAAACTTTGCTCTCAGTATAATTTAGCCTAAAGGTGATCTGTTAACAAAAGCTGACTGCACAGGAAAAAAAGTACCCTCCTTCTCTAAGATTTTGCAGGGGAACTTTGCCTGTTAAAGTCTGATACTATTGAAAAAAAATATTTAAAAAGCCATAATTTTAAATGCATTTCCAAAATAGCCCTCACTACACACAAGAACTACAATGGGTAGGATTGATTTACATATACACTCATCCGACAGCTGGGGATGTATTTGTTTCATCTACGTGGCCAAAATGCCGGATGCGAGAAGAGCTGTACCAGCATTGCACTGGTGACACGGAGAGTAGAGGGTTCCTTCTCAGCATCCAAAAAGCATCAGTTGGCAATTTCAGAAGAGCTAGTAGGCAGATTTGCAGAAAGAACCTGTCCATGTGCGGCCATGGGCTCTGTCTTGCCCTTGCTTCCCCACAGGGACTTCCGAGCCAAGCCATGCAAGATATCTCCCCAGCTTACCCAGCTGTTGTCTACTCAACCTCCCAGCTTTATTTTACATGTATGCAGCTCTAGGATACACTAGAAGTCTAGATCAATAGAAATAGAAAAATAAATGCAATCAAAGAAATTCAAACAGATAGATTTGAAACACTCCCAGAAGTGCTCCACACCACCCACGAAGACTGCAGCTAGCATTGCCTTCTGCTCAGTCTTCTGCTGTTAAAAACACTTCTTTTTTTCCCCCCATATGTTTATCGTGGGCTATACTACAGGTACAAGGGAAATCGTATCTATATTCTTTTGATTCAATTCTTCATCTTCCAAAAGATGGCCAAAATAACTGGCAATAGCTAATTTTGTCACTGTTTATTGTATGTTTGTTCTGCATCATTACATCCTCTGTCCTTTATAAAGCCCATACTGATGGTCATTAATCATCAGGAAAGGTTTATATAAAAGGCAGCAAAGATATTTTTAGTTGTTTGTGATACATCCCTATGGAGGATCCTAATTATTAATGGTAACAGACCATCAACAGGTCAGGATACAGCACTCAGTGAGAGGCTGCACATACTTTGCAGGGAGTAGAGGAAAGATTATGAATGTTCAAAGTGGATAGTGGTCATTGCCATATGCCCAACAGTAGTTTACACTGAGTTTTCCCAGTTGCTCCTGGTGAACTGTCAGGTTCAAGCTGGCATGTTACACCGTCACACAACCATGATTAATGCATGTTGCACATCACCCATGGAAGTCTGAGACAGATTTGGGCCTGGGACCACACACACAGGATTGAGCGTGACTGTCCTCTGCTAACCTCTCCTTCTCTGGAGGGTACATAGACAGAAATGTCACATGAAACAAGAGCGATGTTGTACGAAAAGAACATTCTTGAAACATGCCCTGGGGAGATACTAGCTTGGGGTTGGGCTGGACCGCAAAGAGGGTAAGGACTGGTGCTCCTCTGGGCCTGGCTGCTCTCAGACACAGAACAGGATTTACAGCAAAGGAACACATGGAGAACAAGTGAAAACCATTATTTTAAAAAGTTCACATGTGTTGCAGTTTTATCTGCGCTGCTGTCGTACTTAATACATATAGTCATACCAGCTCAGCTCTTCCACTTAGAAACCACTAGGCAGCTACTAATAAGCATAGAGTTAAGGTATTTATATTGGTTTAGTCTTTTGTTAAGATTAAAAACCAAACTGAGTCACCCACAATGTCCTGTGGTTCCCTTCTGCTGGAGACTGTTCCCTGGTCACGCCTGTGGCACTGCTGTCCCCAAGGTACTACATACAGCAAATAAGGCAAGTCCCATCACAAGGGCATGTTGGACTCCGGGACGCGTCCCCTGCTCCAGGCTCTGCTCTGCAGCCAGCGATCACATCGTGCTGACGTTAGCTGACGTTTGCTACGTGGCTGTAAGCTAGAGGACCAGTAAAGTAAGCGGTTGAGGTTGAGCCACTGCTTGGTTTTCCCAGGGCCACGCTCCCAGACCTTGCCCAATCTGCACGCTGGCTTTTCCAGTCTTTCCGCTTTCTCTGCCAACAGGCTCCCAGACAGCTGCAAAACAACAGCTAGAAAGTGTCCTGTACCCGTACTTTAAAACTTGCCTTTTATTTCGTGTACTACTTGGGCTTAGAACTGGAGGTTGGTGTTGTTCAAGTATCTTAGCTCGGCGTAACTACTATTTATGCAAGCTTTGCCATGGAAAACCTAAGTATGAAACCTCAGCACGCTTCCACACTGATGCAGCAAAGTCCATCAACCATAGCGATGCCCGCAGCCAGGCAGAACAGCACTGCCTTTGTGTCACCAACCCCAAAGAGGAGCAAAACACATCTTACACAAAGGAGGGAATGCTCCCAAACCACAAAGAACCTGCTCTTACCATCACTCGCAGCGTGCACACTCATAGCTTTGCTCTCACAGAGCTTCTAACCTCGGGAAATAGTGGAGACAACACATCCCCCTGCCCTCTGCCTTGGGTGGGAAGCAGGGAGACACGGACATCCTCTGATGCAGACAGAGCTGAGAATGACACGTCAGTGATTACCAAAAACACCTCTTGTTGTACCTAGCTTCTATGCAGAAAGAAAATAAAACAGGCTGCTCCAAACCACCACAGACATGATTTTTAATACAAAATTAGCTGAACCATTCTACAGCACTTTTTTGGCCCAGTTTTAAAAACTTTTCAATAAATTTGCACGAACAGCCACCTCTAAAATTTGCAACAGGTAGTAAAAATTAAAACAGGCACCTGACCTCTGCTCATTGCCAGAAGGGGGTACTTAAACAAAAATAGCTGCGTGTGACTTTTTTTTTTTAAAAATAATTCAACAAAGGAGAACAGATGTAGAAAAAAGTACTCTCAAAACCGTGGTTATAAAGTTCAAGTTAACGTGCAACCAATGCTTGTGGGGTTCTCCAAGGATTAGGAATTGACCCTGATGGGTAGAGGCCAGGGGCAGAAAGGGGCTTACCTGGAGAGACTTAATGCTCCTGCAGGGAGTCAGCGAAAGAAATGCTGCTGCCGAGGGCCGCCCCAGTCTCTCCCCCGGCCACAGCCCCCTGTCTGCCCTTCCAGCCTCTTGGCACTGCTCGTTTTATTGCCTCCAGCGCTCTACTGTCCGTAAGAGTGATGTAGCCCCTCTATATGATATCTTTGTGCAAATAGATACTAACAATATTGTATACCTCATCGGCAAACAGAAACCACCAAAATCTTTGCCGTGTAACGAAGCTGATTAAAGAACAAGCAGTTCAATTCTCAATATCTCAGTGCAACCAACAAAAAGCCAACAGGTACTTACTACCAACTTCACTTAAGTTTTGTATACCATCTGGAACCATCTTCTACTGTATTTTTACTTCATTTCTATTTTGGCCCCTTCAGGGTGCACACAAGAGAATATTTCCACAGAGGAAGCATCTTAACACAGATACGACTTCAATGGTTATAAGGTAACGTTCATATCTACACTACCACTGCTGGCATCCAGCATGAACGCAGGTTCACGGCTTGCAGAGCACCAGGAACAGTTCATGACTATTTATACTACTCAACCCCATTGTACCAGAAGCTTTTAAGTAATTAGTTTTCCCTCGTTAACAGATGCACTGCCTGGGGAAGGGCACACAGGTGCTCCCAAGCCCCTTCCTGGATTACAAGGCAGCACTCCATAGGCTTGGAGTGGAAAGCTCAGAAGGGCCAAGCTGGCCTGATGAGGAAAGGGAAACACAACCACAACATTTATACAAACGCGTTATTCCCAAGGCGGAACCACAGGTGTTATTTTGGCAAGATCAGAGACCATAACAGCAATAAAAATATTCACAAGACATTACCACAAACCCCATGTATTTAAGTCAGAAAGATGAACAATATTTATCAACATCACTTTTATGGAGACCCAAATGTACCTTATGAGACCTCAGGCATCACAGTGATTTTTTTGCTGAAGTTGCATCCTATCCTAAAAGGAGCAAAGTTTATACACTTCATGTACCAAAAAGTAATCTATGAACACAGTCAACAGGGTGAGTAGTGCTATTCCACTGCAAGCACACCTCTAACAAAATATGTGGGGTTTGTACCTTCTTACCGACACATCTAATACATTATTCCATTTTTCTCTTTTATACTTTTAGAAGCAAAATAGACGTTCGGTAAAGTCTAATTTAACACTATCACTAATGCATTCAAACACATCGCTAAAAACTGTGTTGCTAAAATTACATTACAGAAAAAACAGGTAAAACAGACACTGTTATCTCCTTGAAAAATATGGGCCTTACGCTACAGTACCTACCGACGTGAGTCTATTGAAACCAACAGGATTACTTACATGAATAAGGATTACTCCCATGATTAAGGAGTGCAGAATTACATCCATTGATTGCATATCTCCTGTTATTTACATATCCTTATTTTCACCTCTTGTTTTTTTTCTGACAACATAGGGCATTTAATTACTGTTAGCACTAGATATCATTATGCTGTACTTTTATCCCTTCAAAATTTGGCTGTCTTTTGGATGTCAAGTAAAATGCTTTTATGATCAAAACAAATAAAGTAGAAGCAGCAGAATCTGGACCATGTAATTAAAAAACAACAAATAAAAAGAGGGAGAGCTCGTTATCCACAATCAAAACTTATTCATGATTCATTTCATATTCATGTTCCTATCCATGGCCTCTGCTCTTGGGAGCTGACTATTTATACCAATTTTTTAACTGTGCCAAGTAGTGAGTTACCTGAGAGTTCTCAGGCAAAGCTGATAGCATCACTACTGGAAAATAAGAAAAATCAGACAAACAATTGAGATAAGTATTTTAGATAGGTATACTGGTAACAAATAATAAACATTGTGATGCTTTGCACCTTATAAACAAGTGATAAGTCTAGCCTTAGTTCATCACTGCCATATGCTTTACATACAAAACATATCTCCTTCCTATCTTTAGAAAAATTGGGTAAGTTACCAATGCTTTTCAACTATTTTATGACACAACAGAATAGTTAATGCATGGTAAGAATGTTATGCAGGTCTCAGTTCCCGTTCCCAACCTAATCAGAAATGTATTTAGCTGAATAAAGAGCAACAACACAAGTTACACTTACAACAGGGAACCAACATTTCTTATGAAAAAATCACACACGTTCTTACAGATTATCCAGTTTGACGCTGAATTACATTAGTCTCAGTTTCGGTTACAAGAAAAGGGACTTGGATCACAAATATATTATATATTTTCTTTTAGTAGTGTGTTACAGGGATTTGAAAATTTAAATAATACAAGTCAATTTAAGAAGGCTTGATAGTAACTTTAGTGTCAGTTCTGCATATACTGTTTATGTATTTTCTAGAGTTAAAAATAAAGATATTGCATGGCTTTTTATGCTTCTTTAAGTCATTTCAAAAGCAAAAAGAACACAGAACATATTTAGAAAGTCTGGTAAAACACTGCACATTATAGTTACAGTAAACTGAAAAGAGCTTACAGGAGGTTCAGAAAACATCAAAAGTTGCACAAACTTACCAAAGCAACCTGTTTTCTTCCAAGAAGAGTAGTTTATGGTCAAGCACATTTGAGTTACAAAAGACTGTGTTTCCGGGGTCCATTTTGCGTAAGGCTTAGCCTGAAAATCCACTCGACTGCGTCGGGCGCAGCAGAGGGATGGAGGTCGTCCCTCTCCAGAAGGCATTTCGGTGCTCTGCGGGGACGGGCGATGGCCCGAGCACAGCCGGGCCAGCCGCCACTTGTTGCAATGGTAACAGGAAAAACCAGGATCTGCCTGCTCGGGCTGCCAAGGCATGAATAATTCATGCCTTCCACCTCCCCGCATTAGCATGCTGCTCAGGCAACTCCAATGAAGCAATTCATTTTGTCCTTTGTCTTCAGGAAAAGCTTGCCGGATTAATGAGGGTTATCTGTGATGATAAAACCTGGGCCTGCTGATGTATTTAGTCTGATTGGTTAGAATTTGTGTCCCTAAATGCAGGTTTTATGGCCAGAATGTAAATTCAGCTGTGCATCCTCAACCTTAGGCAGGTGTGGGTTGTTTGGCTACAACAACATCATCTAGCTACAGCACATGAATGTTTCATTTTCTTGACTTAAATATTGAAGCTGGGCTCTTTGTTTCCGAGTGCTTCTTGAGCAAAGTTAAGAGGAAATCTCCAAGTATGCTGCTCGCACGTGGTTTTGCGCATATTTCTGTAATGGCCTCTTAGATTGTTACATAGCTAACACCTGGCTTCCAAAATGTTTGTGTTCTAAGTACAAGATATGGAAAAAAATCTGCAATGAAAATCAGCAAATTTATAATTCACTTTTTAAAAAAAATAGTCATACATGGCAGTGTTATTTTTAAAAGAAGATTTTGAAGGTGATATCTTTCAATGTGATATTTTAATTTTTATTTAAAGTTTTTAAAATTATTAGCAGTAGTAACATTATTTTCCTCAATGTTTGCCATCTAGAAATCTACAATAACTGAAAATAAAAACAATAAAATAATAATTCTGATTAATTTATCACAAAACTAACAATTGAACACTATGAAGAATTTTTTAATCAATTACCTATGTAGTTTTATAATGCATTATTGGGATGTATAAACACAGATCTTTTTATCATTTTCTCTGATACTGCCAAGAGCAGCACTGGAATATTGTATTAGTTTTGCTATCCATATTCTAAATAGGACACTGGCAAACAAGAGAGCGTAGAAAATCACTGCAGAAATTAATTGAACTTGCTAAGGAAAAAGGTCTTAAAAATACATGATTCAAGCTGGTTTGCTGTCAAAAAGGGTATTGAGAGTTCACTTGACTACAGCGTACAAAGGGCTTTAGAAGGAGAAAATACCTTGGACAGAAGTCCTTCTGAGGTTCATATTTCTAATGGAGAAGGTGATTGCCTGCTACAAAAATCTACTGAGCACACTGGTGACCTCTACATTTCCTAGATACCTTTCTAGAAGGTATACTTTTGCCAAACAAACAACAAAATGTTACTGGACTCAGAACAGGTTTAAAGACCTGAAATGTAGAGAACATAAGAATAAATTCCTTAAAATCCTTCTAGCATTGTATTGTGTTCACGTAGTTGACTGAAGTCTACAGTACATATCTTCCTATCGGTGGTATATAGAGATTTTGGTAATCTTTAAATCAAAAAATCTTGCAATGATTTCCAGATTTCATCCAGAGAGCCATTACATCGTAATGCAAATTAGGCTGATGAACATTTCATGGCAGATTTCATAATGTTTGCTGTGGAGCCTTTCTAGAACAACCCAGGCGGATGCATTTTTCCTCCTGCCATTTTCTCATCATTCCAGTTAAGTCAAGAAAGAAAAACAACTTGGAGCACAAGAACATGAAATAATCTGATTTTTCCTGAGAACTTATAAGTAAAGCTTATTTCTGCCTCTAAGATCCTTATTCTAGACTGTTTTAGACTGAGAAAAGCATAACTTCATTCAGTGTTTGATGTAGATGGGGTTGAATGACTTTTAAGACTTTGTTCACCAGCTTAAAACTGCAGCAGGGACAGAAGAGCTTGTGACAATCTGCTAGATTTTGGCACAAACCAGAATTTGCTGTTTCTTCCAGATTGGAGGTGCGGGAGGGTTTCAAGGTGGTGATTACAGAGATCACTGCTGAGGTCACCCCCTCCTATGATGGACTTCTAACAATAGCCAAAAGATAGGTTTTCACCTGAAATAATGCTATTTCTTCACCTGCACTAAATGTTGACTATGTCCTTCAGGATAAAGGTTAGGCAGAAAGGGAGAAGATAGCCAGACTTATACAGGCCAGCTCAGTCCTTGGATACATTTCCTCGCAGGGTGTACTGAGACCGAATTTGCCCTTCATTCTGTATATATAATGATATCTCTGGCCGCAGCTGTGGAAGGGGATTATGCAGGTCGATATCAGCAGAACAGCTTCAGCAGTAAAGTTGGCATGTCCTGCAACTTCTCTAGAGGTCTCCAGGTAGATGGTGAACAGGAATGAGTGCGAGACGTATAGAGAAAGAAAAAGGAATAGCTGTCTATTGATGCTATGTGAGTTTTGCCTGAAAAATTGATTGACACAGTTGTAGCTCAGACTACCTATTCAGCCAATGTCACGTATGCAAGTCAGTGACAAATTACGGTTGACTGTGCTTGAAAGCTACAGAAACATTAAGTAGCATGAGCAGGAAGATGGGGTTCCTATCCATTGCCATCAAAATATCATCTTTTAGTGCTGTTGACAGTTTAATAACTACTTCTGTACGTTGGAGAGCATTGTGAAGTACTGCCGCTATATTATTAACCTAGGCTGGAACTTTCCTGCAAATGCAGAGCGAAAAACCACACAAATGGATCTTCTGAAATAGTTTAAGATTAAAGGTGTGCTGTTCACAACATGAATGGTATCTCTCTAATTGCATTTCAGGAAAATCCGATAACACTTTAACCCCCAATTACGTTATCATATATTTTTTCAGATCAAATTGATTCCATTCCATTTTAAACATCCAGATGATGGCATTCAGTTCAAATCAAGCATCTTTAATTCCATTTGTTTCCTGTAGGCAGCTGAGATGGGATGTGGATATGGGGGAGCTACACAACCTCCTGTTGACCTGTGAGATACAGTGCATAGTGCTCCAGTGGTGCCTATCAGAGCTACATCCCTTCAGTAAATCTCCACTGCTCACTAAAAACAAGCCTTTATGTAAATGTACATCCATGTATGTAATTCCTTGAAATCATTCCTAGACTATATTAAGTTGCATTATACCTTTGAAATGGTTTGCACGGCCCCAATCTGTCACAGTTTGGAGAAGACGTGTGTAATATCACAAGGATTAAGCATATTATGTAGCTGGGGAGGGACAGAGTGATCATGTGACTATGGAAAAGATTTGGGATTCAGGAGACTGGAGTATGACTGTCTATTGATACCTTTAAATTATCTGTCACTGTAGTTTCTGGTTTCTGTTAAAGCATTGCAGAAAATCGCGAGATGCATGTAGGAGTTTAGTGAATCAATTCTCTGCTCTGCCCATGGGCTGAACCTTCTCTGTTGGCCATCTTTCAGTGTGTCACCTTAGTTTTTTGGCTTTTTTATTGCTGTTCCTTGGCACCATTGGCAGGCCACGTGTTCTCCGCCAAGAGGCCTGTCTACGGCTACCACCTACCCATGGTGGCACCTATCCAAGGTGGCCAAGCTGGCTTCAGGATGAGACACCAAATGATGGTTTTTCTGGCACGTGGCCCCAGGAGGGGCAACGCTGCAGGACGACCGAGGACAACACCATTAACCAGCCCCGGAGGGCTGTGGTAATGGGGCGGCAGACTTGCCAAAGCCAGGATTATGCATTCTGCTGTGACATTATTCCCCATCTGTTTTTTTGAAGTACCAGAAAAACAAAGCATTACAAAAACATCAAGCTGTGAAACGAAAAGTCAAAAGCCAGAAAATTCAAAGTTAATGCTGATTCTTTAACTCAAGTCATTAACTCAGAGGCATGCCTGAAGTCTGGGCAGAAGCCTTAGCTGAACTCTTGCTGGTTTGTGTAACCGGCTTGAAGATTCGCACATCCGAGGGGGCACAGATTCATACATGAATATAGGAGGGGAACAGGGACTGGCTGAGTTAAGAGGCTGGATGCCACTGGTATGGGGAAAAAGAGGGGCAATCAAGAGACAGATATCCTGAGAAATTAGGTAGGGGAAGGGAGGCGAGAGAGGAGATAAGCTCATCCCGGAGACTGGCAGAAAAAGAAAGATTGAGGACACTGACAAATGAGAAACCCAAGAGAGAAGACATGAGTTAAAAGGTGGCCAGGGAAAGAAAGAAGTTCAGACAGGAAAGATAGGGAAGAATTGTGGGGAAAAAAAAAAAACCAAACAAAAAAACAATAAACAAAAGAGAGAGTGAGAGGAGAGCAGCTTGGATAGAGATCTGGTATCGATCCGGCACAAAGATGGGGACTGGAGTGAAAATGGAAGGACGACAACGATCTCTCAGAGGGGAAGAAATGTAATTAGGACTGTGATGGACTGAAGAAGAAAAATCAAGAGGGAAAAAAAAGGCTTACATTTGGTGGCAGTGGACAGAAGAGTCAGGGCATGTTGGATTTGTTCCTCTTTGGTAGCTGGGGTGGAACAGGATTCAAGTCTCCAAACCTCTCTGTCCAGGACACTTTGCATATTGATCCTGCTAGATGAGTCCTGTCCTTAATTTCTGCTTATTATTTCAAAAATTCAAATTACACACAACAAACAGAGAATAAACCAATCATTAAGGCTGCAAATGAAACATCCCAAAGTAAGGAAATTCTAAGAAAACTGAGAAGGGAAGGTTTTTGCAAACCCTGTGATACATAGAGAGAGAGAGATTGCTGTTCTGTTCAAGATCCTAGAGCATTTTGGCTCTTCGAAAATACACACAGCTGGATACTTACATTTAATTAAATAGTTTTTAAGATAACGACTACAGCAGCTTCAGCATAATTCACAATTAAAAGCAATCAAACCCAAAATTCAAAATTGCTCTTATTCAAATGTCTAGCATCAGTAATAGCCTATATAGTTTTCAGTGAAATGGGAGTCATAAAACTACATTCCAGAGTTTACAGTTGTAATAAGTACAGATTTATGGGCAATAAGGAAGTATCTATGTGTACCTTCTTGTGCCTCTCATTTATTATGCTAAAGCTGAGACATCCCCAAAAATGTCTTTAATTAGTCTAAGCACTTAATTTAACAAAACAAGCAGTTTAAACAAATACAAACTACTATTTTCCAGCCACCATGTATATGAAACAACTAATATTTTTGCAAGATTAATAAAGTCACAGGTGATCTTATAACAACCTAATTAAAGCATAATTTAAGCCTGAGAGCAAGGACATTTTTGCATCAGCACTGAGTCAAGGGAAAGAAAATATTATCTGTTAATAAATACCATACTATTGTTTTTGTGTAATTCCTTTGTGTTTGTAATATGTACGAAGACACTTTAGAAAGCAAGTTGCTTTGCTTATAAAGTCATGCAATAAAAGTACTTGTGTAATTTTTCCCTTGAATAAACAAGAACATATTTCCTGCTCCGTCATGTAATCCATGCATTAAGGAAGAACAGTGCAATGATGAGAAAATAATTGAAGTTAGAAAGTCAGGAAAAAATACTGATAAGTGGACTCAGGGGATAGTTTGCTGGCTCACATTTCAGATGCATTACATAAAGTGGCTAAATATTTGTACGGAGTGTAATTAACTTTTTTTCCCCCTATAGTAGAACACGGCATTACAAAATACTGAGCACATTCAACTACACTAAAATGAGTGGGAAACGAAGAGACCCAGCATTTTTCTCAATACAGACCAGAGCCCTTTTGGCTGCAATCCAGTACTGGATCTCTCGCAGGCCCCCTTCGTCACACGCAGACTCAGGCAGTGGTTTTCAAGAGATGAACACGGGCTCAGAATTCCCATTAGTGGACCCAACTGGCAGGCCTAAATTCCCACGGCCTTTTGTAGTCATCTCAAGAGATGATGAAGTTTCTTCAACTTATCGATAGACAATCCAAAAATTGGATTGATGGTAAAAGAAGAAGAGAGTGGCAGTGCAATTTTGCAAAATCACCAAGAAAATGTGGATAGCAAATGTCTCCCCGATAACCATTCATACAGCAACAGCGAGCTGAACTGTGCATTATTTGTCCTCTGGGATTCTGTAGGAATTGTTCCTGCAACGGTTTCTTCCCATCATCATTTACCAAGTTACTTCTATAAACTTCATTTAGATATCATTCCGTGAATACCATTATTTTAAGAATATAAATAGTAACTGGTAACCTCAAATACCTTTCACATGGACTTCAAAATTCTAAACATTGATGAAGTATTGTACTCTAGTTAAGAGTTACTTTCCCATAGCTCTGCTACAACGCAGGTGAAATCTTGGCTCTCAGAGGCAATAGCAGATCTGCCCACACCTTTATAGGTGACCAGACTGTACCAGAAGCTTTACCTGCCCCATCCTTTTAATACCATCCACTCATTACCTAGATATGAGGGCTATCTTTCTGATATCGACCTCCACAATGCCCATCACTATAGGCCTTCATTCTTTGTTTAATCCTTATTGAATAAATCATTAATCATCACCACCTCAGCTAAAGAACAAGATTTTAGAGCTGATGGTAGATAAGAGGCAAGAGAAGTTGCAGTTGCCTTCAGCTGCAGAAGTAGGACCTCAGGATCAACAGCATGGGAGACACACATGCCCAATGCCTCATCTGATGACCACCACCAGAGAATCTGATGGCCAAGGAAGACCCTTGGGGGTCTGCTGGAGGGGGACAAGGAATAAGGGAGGGTGTCTCATATTAAATTTACCGTGAACTGTGCTAAAGGACAACATCATATTCACAGCTATGAGAGAAAAACAGGAGGCTTTGTTTACAAGTGTCCTTAAAACTTGGAGTGAAACATCCCTTCCTTTTTGTTATTAAAAAATAATGCCATCTAAATTCTTCATTATACTTCTCTGTTATTGCAGCAGAGACTATTATGAAGAACTGTCTGTATTGCACAGCCTGGACGGCAGCAATCAGCTGCACAGAGCAACTCTTCTCTACAACAGATACAGCCTACTGCTCAATGATTTGCTTCATGGGCCATTTGTACAAAGAAGCATTTCCTTTTTTTGACTCATTTTAGTTTCTCCCAATATACAGAATAATAAATTGACGTACCAAGTATCTAAATGGAGAAAGCACTTGTAATAGCCTCTATTTCCTCAAATATTTATCTCCCAAACTTTTAAAAAATTTAAACATAAGTTATTTAATTGCTAATAAACCATTTGATATTAATCAGGTTCAAGTAAAACAGAAATATATTTGGTAACTGGCTGTGCTGTTCATGGGTCCTGATTAGCAGTACTGCTGGACTTGGATTATACCTTCATCATTTTATCACCAACAGTTTTAAACAATTCTAAACACTCAACAAAGAATAAAGAGAGGGAGGTGAAGATACGACCTCTCACATAGATGCAACCATTTAATATTTCCTTTGCTTCCCAGAAGCAGTATTAGCCAAGTTTATGAAGAGACAACTCCTACCATTAGTTCACATAATTTGACATAAGCTCCACTGGAGTTAAGAGTCAAATTCTGTGCTTTTTCCTGCACAACATTTCTAAGGTCTTTCTTAGACAAGAAATGTAAGAGTTTTGCTTTTTAACTGCACATTGCAAAGCACTCGTATTGGTTTTGATTAACCTCTGTCTTGGACTATTAGAAATATTTCTCTGACCCTGACAAATCCCAAACCACCTCACTTATAGCCGTCCTTCTTCGCAGATAATTTTTCTGGCTCATTGCTTCAGTCAAATGACTCCTCTGTTTGCAGCCCTCCGCTGCCTGCTCTTCCCTATTGCTTCAAACACAAACTATCACAACGATGCTGATCCCTGCCTCTGCTCCGATATTAACACAGGCTTGGCTGCTGCTGCGTCGTACCTCTCACTTCTGAATTGCATTTCATGCCAGTCTTAATGGACTGAAAGAATTCCCCTCTCAAAATCTAAAAGGAGATCCAATTCCCCTCTTTCAAACCTTCCCTTAAAGGTCACCTCTGCCGTGAGTCCTGCTGAGAAAAAACACCAAATATCTTGATAACGGTCAAGGAACTAAAGCCCCAGGACAGTACTTGTGACCCTCACCGTAACCTTGTATTTCTCTCAGTTTTTATGAGAGCCACCCATATTTTCCCAGCTTTTACTTCGACAGTAAATTCTCTGGCACCGTTACCACATTTCAGTCTCCGTTAAGTGCCTATCCCAATGAGCCGAGACGCCTGGCCGGTACTGCAGTACAGATGGGACCGTGATCCTCAG